>NW_027187378.1:14748555-14810461 GCF_028583685.1 Petaurus breviceps papuanus
AAATTAAACAAGGCACTTTGCAAGTCTTAAAACAATTTATCAACATATATATTAGGGGAAGGGAATAAACATTTATACAGCACCTACTGTGCCAAGCACTATGCTAAATGTTTTACAAATATTATTTCATTTGATCATTGCAACAACCCCAGGAGGTAGATACTGTTTTACCTATTTTATAACTGAGGATACCAAACAGAGAGTAAGTTATTTGGCCCACTAATAAGTGTCTGAGACCTAATTTAAACTCAGGTCTTCCTGACTACAGGCCTTGGGACTATCCACTTCACCATCTAAGCTGCCTCAACTACTATTATCTTATTAGCTATTATTATCATTGCTACTACCCAGACCCCAAGGCAGCTAGGTGGTACACTTGATAGTTCCAGGCCTGGAATCAGGAACAGCTGAGTTCAAATTTGACCTTCAACATTTATTAGCTGTGTGACCCTGGGCAAGTCACTTAATCCTATTTGCCTCAGTGTCCTCATCTGTAAAATAACTTGGAGAAGGAAATGCAAACCACTCCAGTATCTTTGCCAAGAAAATTCCAAATCTGGTACCTTCCCCAAACCCAGATATAAGATAACTAAAAACATTGCATAAATAAATAACTTTGAAACTTGTGAGAGCATCATTCTCTATTCTGACTTTCTTGCTCCTCCTGAAAGGACTGGAGTAGAAGGTGAAATGCCATCTTGATTGTGGCCCTATCTCCAGAACCACTGAGAGAAACTGATGAACATTGGGCCTCTTAACTATGCCCACATGTCAGCTTTTCAAGGTTTATGGTATTGAAGTCCACTGGGTTTAATCACGTTGTGTTTTTTACCCTCAGTATTACTCAGAATTGATACATTAAGAAATATGTGTTTACATGGATCATTTAAAAGTTCAACCAAATTCATGGTATCTCACTTTCTGTTTTTTCATATTTCTTCCTATATAGCATTAAAGGCTTAGAATTCTGATTACATTCTTAAATTCAGCCAGGTTAAAAACAAGAGGAATTAAAAGCCTCCTTAAATGTATTCTGTAAAAAGTAAATTCTGTAACAGAATTAAAAGAATACGTCTTTGTGGACAAGAGAGGTTTCACTATTTTCATGTTTTTCATTTGCAGAAACAAAAGCATATCAATTGTTGAAGCAGTCCACATTACAGGATAATAAAAACCAAACTGAAGAAAGATACCAAAAGGAAAAAATGGAGGCTATGTCTGAATTGCAATTGACAGGTAAGTTATAAGGAAGTGCATTAATTCTTTAAAGCCTGGCAGACTATGCTAGTAATTTGTTCATTAGCAGTTAGTTATTTGTTAACCAATCAACAAGCATTTCATTACTGCATGCTATGTGCCAAGCACTGTGCCAAGGTTTCAGAGACAAAGATAAACGAGTTCTTACCCCAAAAAAATTTGCATTCTAACAGAAGAGGCAACATATACATATATAAGAATATAGAAAATATACTCAAAATTAATATAAGGTAGTTTTGGTAAGGTGAAAGGCAGCAGCTGTTCCTAGACACTTCCTGGAGAAGGTGACTTGACCTTAATCTTGAAGAAAATTTGAGAAGACTGAGAAGAAAATAAATTCCAGATACTGAAAGCCACAAGTCCCAAGGCACAAAAGCAGTAAAGAGAGAGGGTCACATAATCTTTAAATGGAATTATAGAAGTTTTTTAGAGCTAGAAAGGAACTTACCAATCATCTAATACAAGGACTCTTAACTTGGTGTCTACAGACTCCAAAAAGACCCATGAACAGATTTCAGGGGAATCCACAAACTTAGATGGGGAAAAAATTTACACCCTTGCTTTCACTAACCTCTAACCAAAATGTACATTTCCTTCCATTTGTAAATGTTGGCCACAAACAAGATACCAGTATCATCCCTTTTAATTTTAATTAAAGGGGCTGCTAGGTGGTGCAGTGAATAGAGCACCAGCACTGGAGTCAGGAGGACCTGAGTTCAAATGCGGCCTCAGATACTTAACACAAAAAAACTAGCCATGTGACCTTGGGCTAGTCACTTAACCCGAATTGCCCTGCCTTCCCTCCAAAAAAGACAATGTTTACCAATAAAAATCACAGATATTTTCCTGTCAACTTATAGTTGTTGCCTTCCCTGTAAAATTGCCTCCCTTCTACCTCTTTACCTATATCTTGTATGTATGTAGATGATGTGGACTCCTCGGGGGCAGGGACCATGTTTTTGCTTCTTTGTATCCTCAGCACATACCCTTGCACCTAAGTGCTTAATACATGATTGTTGACTGACTGAATATCATTTACACTCATTACTCCTTCGTAATTATTGTACATATTAGACCTACCACTAGATGTAATCACAGTCTACAGATGCTTTTGTGACATAGCTGGCCAGCTGTTGTCCATAGCACCAGAATGCCATAGGGATCTATAACACAAAAACGGTCAAGACCCCTGATTTTGTAAAGCCCTCATTTTACAGACAGGGAGGCTAAAAGATGAGGAATGTTATTTTCAATAACTAGATCTCTTAGTTATTTTTGTGTAAACTTTACTTCAGGACCTGGGAAAACTTCCATGCATTGATACAGGATGAAATGAGAAGAACCAGGAGAACAATTTATACTATAACATTAAAATTGCAAAAAGAAATAATTTTGAAATAATAAATGATCAATGCAGTGATCAACTGTGATTCCAGAGGACTGACAATAAAGCACGTTACCCACCTCCTGACAAAGAAATAATTAACAAATATTAAAAGTGAGGCACATTTTTGGACATAGGCAATATGAGAATTTGTTTTGCTTGGCATTGCTTATTTGTTATGATGGTTTTGTTTTGATAGGAGGGAGGGGGAAAAGAAATTATTGATAATTGAAAAAATAAAATTTAATTTAAATTAAAAATATTATTTTGTGTATAAAATTGTTCAAGATAGAAATAAATTATTACCTAGAATTGTTATACCATGCTTTAAATATTTTGATAAACTGTTCGATATGTGGCAGAGCAGTAGTAGTTGACTAGCCTAAAGTAAATTAAGTTCCTTGTCCATGGCCACATACTGAGTTGGATTCAGGAGGCATGTAAAATAAAACTTAGTCTCCAGACTAAGTTACTTTGTCTTTTTGACCACACAGCATAATTTTCAGTATTCTCTTACATTAAGATTCTAAAAGTGCTTTGATTTAGTATGTGTTAATAGAGTTATGATCTCTATATCTTCCTGTTCATCTCTTTCAACTGTTGTCACTTATTAGCTTTTTTCATCAAATTTTCCTGAAATAAATCAGTGACCTAAAGAAAAAGAATAGGTATGTCTTGGGGAAAAGTGAAAAAATATATGTTTTTGTGCAGATTGCTGTATATGATGTCAAAAAGTCTAACTAGTAAGGTTTTCAGCCTTAGATATATTTTTTTTATTTTCTTTGCTTTGCCCTTGGACTAATTATGTGACTAATACTTTATGCCTCAATGTCTCCTCTCAGTAACCCCTAGCTCATTAAACTCTTTGATATTGGTAGTGTACTTGACAGATGTAAATTTTCATTAGAACTCATATACTATTAAGGTTAAAATGGACTAAGTTTGTAGACTATGCAGATTTGAAATTTAACAGATTCTTTTCTCAAAGAGACCTCTCTCTGGTCTTTAATCTCAGCAATTAGATGTTAGGAGCAAAATTTGTAGCAAAAATATATAGGAAAGAGGATCATAAAGATGCAGGAGTCAAGGATTCCGTCCACGGGCTAGGAGCACCATGGTGACAGTTCACCAGACTCCTGGGAAAAGACTGACTTTTATATTGCCCAGCAGTGACCTTTCCAACTGGTTAAGGAGTGTCCTTGGTGGGTTTCAGTGGGAATTGCATTTTTTTATTCTCAGCTAGAAAGATAGGAGATTTAGCATTGAGGTTTAAGGGTAAGTTATATAGGTAGTTCAGTCCAAGAAAGTCTGTCATTTTTCAAGTCTGACTCAATTTATCATTTATTGTGGTAAATGATCCCTGGCCATGTATCATAAAACTTATTTATTATGCATTGATATAAAACATTCATAAGGCTTCTCTAGTCATTTATCATCATTCAAACCAGAACATTTATAGCTATTTTATTCTCTCCTTGTTGCTTTGTCTTAAGTATCACTACCTACAGATATTCCACTATGTGCTTTTTCCAGTGTATGAAGATTCCTTATTTTTGTGCCTGAGTAATCTCTTCTTCTCTTGACAGTGTTCCCAAAGTTATTGTGTCTTCTTTTTTATTCATCTCTTTTCATTGTTGAGGATCAACTAAAAATTTACATTTAGCATTTTTGCTTATCACAGGCTTGAATGTTGGCAACAGTACTTTCAAGACAAAGACAAGTAATGAAATCGGTTCAGAAGCTAGTTTTTCTTCTAGTGAAGGAAGTCCTTTGTCAAGGTAAAGTAATGAAAAGAATTACATTTTTTGAAAGACTTTGACAATATGAGAAATTTCACTAGAAAATGAATAAAACTGACTACAAATTATTTTGTTTTGAAACTTGATGAAGGGTTAAGTTTTGTGGTTTTGTTTATGTAAAAATAGCAGCTTAAACTTTGGTACACCTTTGAAAATATTTGCGCCAAAGCCAGGTATTGTTTTGCAGCTGTTGTTTTCTCATTTTAAGACTCAATTGACATCTCGGTGAACCACAAATTAGCGTGTACAGCTGCTCGCAGTAGGGCTACTTAGAGACCAGACAATGGAAGTTGTCAGGAAAAGGGCAGATATAGAACATAAAGTCTTGAAAAAATAAAGAGGTGCATTTCTTCTTCTAGAGGCTTCTGAGATATAAACTAGTCATAGCTGGATACTCATGTTTTATTCTTTTTTTTTAGTCTTTAGTGCTAGACTATACTTTTATCTGCCCTTTTTTTGTTTTCAAATTGAATACATTTAATTAATTACCTAGTTTTCATAAAGGACACAATTTGTCTTTTTTTTTATGTGTTAAACCAAAACACTTTCTTACTTTGTTGTTCCCCTGGTTTTTCATCAGTGTGAAATACTAATCAAGCAGTGCTAATCAGGTTACTGTTGAGGAATCAATAGATGAAAATATAAAAAGTCAAAATACTCCTTTGCTTTAGCTTAAATGCTTAAGGAGAAATTAGAGTAAAGTTTGTGGTGTATTATAATGTCTTGTTAGGCTAAATATCCTTTACAGTATTGTGATACTTTGTATTTCAGTTAACTTGTAAGGTTATTTTTAAACATAATTTTTTTGTGCTGTTAAATTCAAATAGTCTATATTTTTAAAAAATCATATTCTTAAATCTGCTTTTTTCAAATTAAAAGCTTTATTTTAATTTCTATGAAAGTAATCAAGTTTTTTTCCTAAATAAACAGGTTGATTTTAATTAAGTGCTTTGTAAAAACTTGACAAGTTGCAATATTCAGATTAATACTCTGAATTTTTAAATTTTTATTCATATTAAGAGTAAATGTGTTTTTTCTATACACGTAAGCAGTAATGTTCTGGTAGATAGTTTTAAAAAAGAACAGATTTTTTTAAATAATAATCCTATAAATTAAAAGCATGGACCTTTCAGAGAGAATATGAAGGGATAGTAAATTCTACAACTACATTGTCAGTTTTACTATTGGCGTAATCATGCAATTCTTAGTTTATAAAGGTTATTTTAAGTTTTTTTTTTTCATTGAATCTACATACATTGGACAAATTAATTCTTAAACTTTGTCTTTATACATGTATTTCAGCAAATTTTCAAATATGCTTCCAAAGTAATTGAATTTTGGAAGCCAATTTTATGCAATTTTAGTTGCACAAATCCCTATGTTCCTGATACCTGCATCTCACACAACTAAAATCAGGTTTTGTTTTAATTTTCTTTCATTTGAGGAGAATATACTTTTTATTGTTATTGCACGATAGTTTTTTTCTAAACAAATGACACATAATGCTTAAATAAAAACATGGTTTGTTAAGAATAGTTGATTCTGAGTACTTGACATGAATTCTATACTGAGGAGATCTGTAAATTCAGTGTTTGGATTCTTGTTTTTGTTTTTAAAGAAAAGAAACATGCAATATTGTACCAGAGAGCTCAGGTTGTTGCTTATTTGTGATTGGGACACACTGATATTTCTTCAAGGCTTACATTTAAGGATTCCACTTATTGCAGTCACTTCTTGTGCTTTATTGCTTTTACAAGTGGTCTCGAAATCCAGTACTTGAGAATAAACATAACAGTGCAGGACTGCTGTAGTACTTTTAAAAATTCTTCTTTGCTCTATTTTGTCAGTGAGCTGATGAGTGACCTCAAAAAAGACCCTGCTGGACCTAAATAAAAAATGGCTTCCTCTGATGTCCTAGAGACAATAATTATGATGTGCCAGTTAAGCCCAAACTACAGCTGAGGGATTTTACTTTAAAGCAGAGGCTTGGGCGCAAAAATGCATTTATAGCTCTTTGTCTGGCACCTCATTATGTGTGGGCCTGATTCATTAAGTAATTGGTTTGCAGTTGTTTACATGAGTATTAAGGCTTTCTATTCAGCAGCCTTTGAGAGATACATTGTGCAAATGTTGCATGTTATGAATGCGGAATGAGGGGCAGAGGACCAGTCCTATTGGCTAAACACTGCACTCTGTTGAAAACCAAGAGAAAGAGATTGGGTGCTGCTTTGCATAGCAATGACTTTCTTAATAAGCTTTACAGATTAATACACACAAGCTATAAAAGATGCAAAGAGATACTCTTAGCACATTTATACATGCTCATTTCATTATTATGGAAGTGGAGATGGGAAGAATTGAGTTCTTTCATAGTCAGTTTTTCAGTGCAATGTCTTCAGTGCATGAGACTTAATAGAATCCGATGTTTATTGTATTATAAATCATGGGGAAGTAGGCAGATCTGCAACAGTTTATTATTAAAGATTCTTTCAATGTAAATCTTTTTCTACTATTGTATTTCCTACAGCAAAATCATTTTGTGGTTGAGTGGGGATGAAAGGCATAATGTACGAAGGAGTGAGTCTTAATAGGAAGCTGCTCTCTGAGTAAAGACCACTTGTTCCCTTTTGTTCAGAGGTGCATGCCAGAGCTTCCTCTTCTCTAACAAACATTGTCTTGTTTTACCTTCACCAGAAAACTATTTTTACTCTCCTGGATTCATTTATTCAACTGAGAATATATTTTAACAGTCTGACATGTAACTTAAGTTTAATGATTAGATAGAGATAACATTTTTTCCAAAAGAAAAGAATGTGCTAATGTAATATAATTGCCTGGGGAAAAGGTATCATAAGTCATGACTGAATCTCCCTGGAAGAGCAAGCAAGATGCTATGTGTGTGGCATTTTATAGCCTTGTAGCAACAGAAACAGCCAGTGGAGGTCACTAGCATTCTAGCTAACATCACACTGTTTAAGTTTCAATGATTTATTTCTTTTTCTTTGATTGACTTTGTCATTTTTCGGGATTACATGAACATGACAGAGGACCAATAAGCCAATATACCTGATTTTAAAGGTATCTTACAACTATTTAAAATATATATGTATACATACATGCTAATCTTTTTATTTGGCTTAAGAAATCAGTATCGTCTGTAAATTCTACCACAGCAACTGCTTTCTATGTGAAACCATAAATTTTATCCTTTGAAATGTAAGTAATGCATAAAATCATACTTATCTTAAGTAAGGTCATTAAGAAAGCTGATAATAGGACACCTTTGCAAGGGGGTAGTGTATCTTGTGTAAAGAATCTGGTTAGCCATCAGGGGGCGCTCAGACTTTATAAAATTAAAACTGCTTCATGCTTTTGGTTGCTTAAGACTAGAAAATACTTTGTAAAATTTGTTGACATTAGAATTTTCTTTTTCTGTTTTTCCCTTTTTTTATAATTCTAACCACAAATGTTGTCTATTCCTTTTAAATACTTTCTAGGTAATGACTACAGAGTCAGATAATAGGGAAAATGAATAAAATAAGTGTCTTCTGTGTGTCAAAAATTATGTTGCACTTATTTTAAGGTTCATAAAACTGTTTAGCATCTTGATTTTGCTCATAGCAAGGCACGTTATCCAACCTTAAGACTCATTCTATAAAGTCCTATCCAGTATAAGTCTTGATATGATATATGATAATATAGTTACAAGAACTTCCTTTTTTTTTTCATATCCTGTGCACAGGCTTGCAGGATGTCAGGATACCAGTCTGTCTCCATCAGCTTTCTTCCCCAATTCTCTCTTCCCCATCTAAATTCCTGAACATATCTTTCTTTTGATTTTAGTTGTTGGCTGTGTGAATTGATGGAAGCCACATTTGACAAATAAAAGGAGATTGATGAAATTTAATGGAGGAAGTAATTCAAGCATCACTGCTATGGACCATTCTAAGTGTGCAAAAGAATTAAGTCAGAGTTAGCCAATAAACATTTATTTAGCACCCACTGTGTTCTAGGCACTGTATTAAGTGCTAGGGATATGGGAAAAAAGGCATAGGGCAGTCCCTTCCCTTAAGAAACTCACAGTCTAATGAAGGAGACAACACATAAAAAGAAACTGAAAAGCCAGGGAGAAGGGTTGGGGGAACCGAGGTTACCTGTATTATAGCAGCTGGGTTGGGAAATGATCCAAGGAGGTATGAATTTCTGAGTTGATTTCATCTTGCAAAATGAGTTTCTGGACATGATGAAGTTCAGGAAAGTAGCTGGGTGGGAAATGATGAGGAGAATTTTCTGAGTGCCATTCCATAGGAGGAATATGAAGAAGGTGCTTCAGATGTCCACCTCCCACCCTTCTAGTCAGAGGCAGGGGTTGCTAAAGAGGCACGAGTTTCCCACTTGATTTCATCTTGTAGAATGAGTTTCTAAAGAAGGTAAAGTCCAAGAAAGTAGATGGTTGGGAAATAATTCTAAGAGAAATGCTAGAGTCCTCAGTAGTCCACTGAAAAAGTCATAGATACAGAGCTAGAAAAGACCTTAGAGGTTATCTTGTCCAACCCTTTAATTTTACAGATAAGGAAACTGAAGTACAGAGAGCTTCAGAACTTTCCCAAAGTCACACAGGGTTTAAATGACAGAGCCTGGATTTGAACTCTAGACATGTGACTCCATCATACCATGTTGCACATTTTAAACTTTATTGTTTCTTATCAAACACCACTTTGCCAACTTCAAGAAGAAAATTAAAACTTCCTAATGTGAATTGATTCCCACCACTGCAACATACTTCATTCTTCACCAAAATGTCCATCCTTACTGACTTTACCAACCCACAAGATGGATTTCTTCTCAGCAAGAAATCTTTTTCTTGCCTCTAGTCACTAACTCAATTATTTGATGATCAGTCTAATGAAATGAGGGACACAGGTTCAAATCTGGAATGACCAACTGTGAACAACAAAAATAATCCCTCTGTTCATTCAACAGTTAGCAAATATTTATTGAATACTTACTGTATATGTAAGAATATACAAGGATTGGGGGATGGGGTTTATTCATCAAGAGATCCCTGATCTCTTGAGTTCCCCAACCCACTTGATGAAATTACAAAGTATGGAGTGGGTAATAGAGACAATGAGATGTTTAAGTTTTTTCTCATTCAGACTTAGGTAGTTGCAATTACATCTTGTAAAAGGTAAACCCCTTAAAGATTTTGAAGCCTTTTTTTACACCTTATAAAGGGTACTTGAGTAGCTCACCCCCTGAGTGGCCTTTTTAAAGATTACAAAGGTCATGTAAAGAAATGCTTCCATTCTGTAAACTAAAAGGAAACAAACAAATTAATTTTTAAAAAAAGAAATGCTTCCACTTCACTGTTCCTTGGGAAAGTATGAAAAAGTTACTGCATTATTTTGAAGAAATGAAATGACTGAAAAATCAGACACCTGCATGATGACCTCTAAAAGGCACGTTAGTCAGTTTGTAACAAATTGTAAATTGTACAATTTACAAAATTACAAATTCCCCTGTAAGGGAGTTATTCATGACAGTCATGAGGAAAGCCTTCTATGGAGGAAAACCTAACTCTTGAGAGGGAGTTCAGCTTTTCCCGTGTGCATCTCCAAGAGGTATAGTGTGGGGAAGGAGATTTCTCTTACCACTTAGGTGGAGCTGAAGAAAACAGACCCAAAGACTCTAAGTTTGGATTACAATTGAGCTGGGAGGAGGAGGAGGTCCAGGAAAGTAACATGTCCAGAAGATATTCTGTACCCAGGAAGAACAGCATAAGAGAAAGAAGAGAAAAAACATTGGGGCCTGCAGTCTTGGAGATGTGAATTGTTTGGCCAAATGTGTACCTTCTCGTGTTCTCTGTATATAATCACTCTTTCCACTGACACTGTGTGTATTTGTGAGAAAGTACACTGCAGGTTTGTAGGCAAAATGTTTGTTACTATTTATGCTATGCCATTTCAGTTAATGACTTTGCTTCAAGTTAATTATGTCAACTGGATGACTATCAAAGGTGAAAACATTGGTAGGGGCTTCTGAAGCATAATTTTAGGAGTTCAGTCCCACAGAGAATAAGTTGGAAGGCTAGCCCCAGAATGGATGTTATATATGCAAAGCACTATGCTAGCCTCTATGAGATATACAAAAATGTACATGGTCTCTGACCTCATGAAATTTGCGATCAATATTTGCCATAGCTCCTTATTTACCAAACACATGCATATGTATATGTATTCACTTACATACATACATATTTATATATATGAAAAATCCAAGAGCTAAGAAAAGAAATTGGAAGGAAGTGCTTAGAACACCTCTTCCTCCGCTTCAGAATATTTCTGTTCCCTGGTGTATTCATTACAGACATGATGGGCATCAGTTCTTTCTCATCCTACAGAATAACAATGTTCCTTCTTGTAACATATATAAGATTCATAGAGCTAGAAGGAGACCTCAGGAAACCAGAAGGTCCATTCTCTTTTCCTGCTCCTCATCCTTGCCTTTAGTATAATTAGTATAATTATCCTCATTTCAGGGTGAGATAACCAGAGAGATTATGTACTTTGCCTATTAGCAGATAGGAATATTATACCATGATGAACCTAGCATGAAATAAAAAGTTGTTGTATGACCTTGTATGGGTAAATCAGCCAATCTCTCTGAGTCTCAGTTTCCTCATGTATAAAATGGGATATAAATACTTTCATATCTATCTACAAAGGGTTGTTATGAGGAAAGCATTGTGCAAACCTTAAAGCTGTATATTAACCAGAATTACTGCTTGAGCTACTATCAGTAGTAATGGTTTTATATGCTTATTCAGTACCACTTCCTTAGTAACCATTTCTTCCTTGTTTTCTAAGGTAGAATACTTGCTTAATTTGTCTATTTTGCATTGTTATTAAATTATGCAGATATTAAATTGGAATAGAAACTAGAACTGAAGTCACCATCTTCCTAGTACTATTTACTTTTCATTACATCAGAATTCTCTTACAAGTTTATTTGGATGTTTCATAGTGTCTGTGAAACTATACTGACAAACCCAATAGTGATCAGAAATCCAGTTCTTTACCAGATGTTTTTTTTAAGTGAATATTAATGTCTCAGCATGCATCACTTAATAGAATTGATTCTGTCCCCAAAAAGTACAAATTAAATTCTATTTTGCCATCAATTTGTATTCCATACAAGATTTGCAATAGGGTGATGAGATTGATTCTTTTTTAGCAAACATGTTAGATCTCATTCAAATGATTTTGCCTACCTTCAAGAGATCACCTTGGGAAACCATTGCTCAATACACTACTAGATTGCATTAGGGTGTAGATGGTTTAGTATAACCTATCATCCTATTAAAGCTCATATCCTTTTTATTTTGGGTCAGCAGCAGCTCAGTGACTAAAATCATTGGCTACCTCCCTAAATACACACTCAATATCTCAAGAGATTGATTATTGTTCCCAATTGATAGTAAGCTCTCAATAAGAACTTGTTAACTTGATTTTATTGGGAACCTCATTTTGAGAACAATAAACAGTATTACACCTGGACTTTCCTTGATATTTTTCAAAGTTTTTTTATGATACAAACTAAGTGTTTTCACTACTTATGGAGTTAAGTAATAAAAATATTATCCCCATTTAGCAGATGAGGAAACTGAAGCTTAAGTATATGAAGTAACTTCAGATTTTTTTAAAGCAATTGGGGTTGAATAACTTGCTCAAGGTTACACAGCCAGTCATTTTGTGTGGGTGCCAAGTATCTGAGGCCAGAACTGATCCCAGGTCTCCCGACTGCAGGGCCGGTGCTCTTACTCACTGCACCACCTGGCCGCCCCAACTTCCAATTTCTACAACTAGAAAGTGTCAAATTCAAGTCAGTTTTTCTAGATTCAGTGTACTTTACACTATGCCACTTACTCTTCAAAGTGCATTTTTTGCTAGCATTTTTAAAAAATGTAATGCTTTCCTAGTTTGTCTCCCTAATCATGTTTATAACAGCTCCTTTGAGAATTACTGTCTTAAGAGTTTGATCTTACTTCACTTTATGGGCATGGTGGTCTGTCTAGTTGTGGCTTCAGTATAACTCAAATTAGATATCCCATCACCAGTTATATAAAACTCAGAAATTTTATGTGAAACTAAAGCATATTTCCTCTACAAATACCCCCCTTCATAGATTTTTACTTCTCATTTATCAATATCACCATATCACTGACTTTTGAAGGAGGAAGTCTAAGTCATTTTGACCCCTCACTTATATTCTCTTCACATACCTCTACTCTAGTGCCATATTTACCACTTTTTCCTTCATCATAGCCTAAATTTTCTCTTTCTTTTCTAGCCCCTTTAGCCTTAGTTCTGTTCACCTCTAGCAGTGTCTGACACATAGTAAGTACTCATATTACTTCTTGGAGAGATCCAGGTGTACACCATCTTCCTCTAGTCCTTAATGTCATAACTAAGATGTCTTCTTATAATTCTGATGATGTCACCCTATTCCTTAGGTCCAACGATGGCTACTTGCAACATTTTTTTATCAGTTCCAACATCCCAGCTCCCTTCTTTATAGCCTTTCACCACACTGCCAGGACCAACATAAATCTCTTGTTTTTTACCTCTGTGAGATGTTACTCATTCTTCTATGTTCAGAATCTTCTTTGTTGGTTTATCTGCTTATGTGTTGGGCTTATATTCACGTGCTTTTCTCTTGATATCTTTGGTGTTTCAACCTTTTTCTTATATTCCATCATCATTCACTCCTTGGTCCTTCCCTCTTAAATAGTTATCCTATCCTCAAGTTTGGCCTACAAGACTACTTCAGCTTTCTTACATTGGGAAAATGAGAGTTGTCATCATGATCTCCTGCCCTGAGTGACTTCTGTGGGGACAGGATAGTCTCTGTATCTATCTATAAAGTCCAATGTAGACATCAATCCTGGCACATTTTCATCTCACCCAGTTCCTCATTACTCTCTTCTTTTCATTCACGTGACTGGACCAAAACAATGTCCACAACAGATTTGTCTGCCTTGAGTAACCTTGGAGAAGACAGGACTGTACTCAGCTGGCTTTTCAGCCCTCTTTAGGTCAGACTTGATGCAGTTGTCTTTGCTCACGTTTTCAGCTCCACCAGTTTTTCTTTTCTAATTTCATTGTTTTTTTTAACATACCTGCACAGAATTAGTGCATGAAGCTGAGTCCCTGGATCCCCTAGGACCAGCCCCCAAGCACAAGTCTATATATCTTATTCTGTTTACTGCTGTAGCTAAGCAAATGGAAGTCATGGATGTGTGTCTGTGTCTGTCTGTCTGTCTGTCTGTGTAGGGGGTACAGAGGAATTAATGGACAAGGTTCTCCAGTCTAAATTTTCCAGTATTATTTCATAAGATCTTTACCCTTGTGGTGGGGAAGTGAGTTTTGTCCCCTTCTCCTGAGGATTTACCTATAATTATCTGGTGCAGAATACCTTTCTTTTGGGGTTGAAAAGTTAAAGAAGGGGAAAAAAAGAAAAATTAAGGAAGGTTGCTAAAAGCAAAATCTTCATCTTACTATCCAACTGATCACTTTAAAAAAAATTTAATACTATTTTATTTTTTCCAATTACATATAAAGAAAGTTTTCAGCATTAACTTTTACAAGATTTTGAGTTCCAAATTTTTTTTCTCCTTCCTTCCCCTTTCCCCTCCTTAAGACAGCAAGCAATCTCATGTAGGTTGTACATGTACAATCATATTAAACACAATTCCACATGAGTCATATTGTGAAAGAAGAATCAGAAAAAAGGGAAAAACCAAGGGAAAAAAGGTGAAAATGTATGCTTCGATAAGCATTCAGACCCCATAGTTCTTTCTCTGGATGCGGATAGTATTTTGCATCGAGTCTTTTGAAATTGTCTTAGATCATTGCATTGCTAAGTAGAGCCAAGTCTATCAGAGTCATCACTGATCACTCTTGCCCTTACCTATTCTGTAAACTAGAGGTGTCAAACACAACCCACAGCACTCCTGAGTTCAATCCAAACCAAATTAAAATGTAATTAAGAATTATGTAACAAAATAAATAAAAATATAATGAAATGTAGCTAATGCTAGGTTTTAAAACTAAGTCAATATGTGAGCCACAGGGATCCTTTAGTTGCCTCTACTTCTATTCATATTTGACACTACTTGTCTAAGTAATGAATTTATAACCTAGGACACATATACCAGTGGTGGAATATTAAGATGATTTTGAATATTATGGCCAGGGCCTGCCCTAGACAAATTTGTTAAATAAACAAATCTATGCTTTTGTTGTCCTTTTCTCACAACACATCCTCTGAGTTGAAGGGGAAAGACCTTCAGGTCTATGTCTTCTTACTGTCACCTGGGAGTTAAGTATTAACTGATTATTAATTGTTAGCTGCTAATGGCTTAAGGTGTCCTTCTCCCAAAGGCATTTCATTTTTAAAACTCTTTAGGATCTCTTATTCTTAAGACACTTAGCAGCAAAGACATAGATGTCCCCAACCAGACTTCTACTGGATATTTTAAATGTACTAAGTGCATCATACTAAAGCAACTTTTTTTAAAGGGTAAGGGAGAAAGGAGGTAAGGTAACCAGCAGATGGCCATTTCTTTTCCTTATGAAGGAGAAGCAGTCTCATACATTCATGTCTGTATATGAAGACCACTTCATATCTATCAACAATCAACAGGAACTCCTGACTTGAACCTTGCCCTCTGTGCCTCAAAGGGGCATTTATTTAGTTCTTTCTTCATCTAGTCCTACCATTCACACCTTTTAATCCTTTTACCTCACTTTCCACCCAGTACATTCCAAACCAAGCATTTTTTATTCCTTTTCAAGCAACTTCTTGACTAAATACAAATCACAAATTTCCCACAGATGTAACCTTGTTTAGATATTCAACTCTTGTTATTCAACTCTTAGACCTTTTTTGTTCGTGTCAATGTTATTTGCTTCAGATAATAAGTTTCTAGAGGGGCAAATACAATTTCTGATTTCAGCTGCATTTGACAGAATGCCATCAGAATAAAATTACTTTAAAATGTCTTTTGTTAATCACAGATGCTTAGAGGTGGATTGGATCTTTGAGGCCAATTCATACCTGAACAAATCCCTGCTACAGCATACCCAACAAGTGATTGTCCAGTGCTTGCTTTGATGGCATGTCGTGAAGGGAAACACTACCTCCTGAGGCAACCAATTCACTTCTCAAATGCTCTGTGGCCGGGAAGTTTTACACCAAGCTCTACTCTACTTCTTTGCTACTTCTGCCAGTTGTTTTTAGTTATTCCATCTGGTCCAAAACAGAATAAATCTAATCTCTATTCCATATGACAACCCTTTAAATACTTCAAGGTAGCTCCTGTTTCCCCTGTGGAGTGTTCTCCAGAATAACATCCCCAATTCCTTCAACTTACCCTCATGATCACAAGGTCTTTAACCATCCTAGTTGTCCCTCTGGGTGGTCTTTAAAATAACATGCTAGGAACTGAATACAGTATTCTGTGTGTAGTCCAATCACATAATGGGTTTTACATCTTTAACTGTCTGAATATTTTGCCTTTGTATCCCTAGAACTTAGAATGGTACCTGACACATACTAGACACTTCCTGCTTGTTTACTGACTGACTGAAAATTCTACCCCTTTTTTGCTTCTACTTACTGGCTGTCCAAAGAATGAAAGTATTTTTCCCATTGATCTCTTTCACTAAAAAGATTATATTGCTTTTAAAAAAAGATTACAAAGTGATATTCATGCATGGTTTCTGAATTAATGAAGTTAAATGATTTAACTACTAGTAGTTTTCCATCTCGATAAAGTTAATAGGAGATACCTCTGGCTACAAAAGTTAAGGAAAATTATTGGTTTTATCCAGCTACCCAATATAAAATGATCATTTTCCATGCATTACTTATGCCATGTTTTTTTTAACAATGCTTAAAATGTTTAGTCTTTATGGTGACTTTATTTCCATTATCTTATTTAGTCCTAACTCCGGAAGTTAAGTAGTATAAATATTCTTATCAAGATTAAAAAAAAGTTGCGGGGGGGGGACCCATTTGTACAAAAATATTTATAGAAGTTCTTTTTGTAGCAGCAAAAAATTAGAAATTGAAGGGATGTCCATCAATTGGGGAATGGCTGAACAAGTTGTAGTATATGATTATAATGGAATATTATTTTGCTATGAGAAATAATAAGCAGGCAGGTTTCAGAAAAGCCTAGAAAGACATATATGAACTGGTGCAAAGTAATGTGAGCAGAGCCAAGAGAACATTGTATACAGTAATAGCAATATTGTACAGTGATCAACTGAGTGACTTAGCATTCTTAACAATATAATGATCTGCAACAATTCCAGAGGACTCGTGATGAAAAATGCTATCTGCTTGTAGAGAAAGAATAAATGGAGTCTGAATTGAGGTGAAGCAAACTATTTTTCACTTTCTGTATTTTGTGTGTGTGTGTGTGTTTCTTCACATCTGTGTCTTTTTACACAATATGACTAATATGGTAATATGTTTTCATGTTTGAACATGTATAACCTATCCAAAATTGATTATGTCTCAGGGAGGGGGGAGGCAAGGGAGAAGAGAAAATTTGGAACTCAAAAAAATGTTTTAAATGAATGTAAAAATGAAAAAAATACTATTTTAAAATATTCTCATCCCCATTTTTTAGACAGTTACTAGTCCAAGTTTATGTAGCTAAATTAGTGGCAGAGCAATTACCACAAGTCTTCTGATTTCAAGTCCCTGTTACCCCTCCAATATATTTAGCTTGTTATAGTAAGCATCATATCAGCTTAGACAGTTCATGTTTGAACAGAATGATAACAAACTTTGCATTTATCAAGTCTTTCATCATCCAGGAGAAAAATGTCTTTTGTTCAGTTGCCAAATAAGCATCATAACTATGTCAAGCATGAAATAGTATTATGTTTACTTAATAATTTACCTTTAGGTTTGGATTTCGTTGTTTTGCTGTGTTTTGTTTTTTGCCCAAAATGTTTAGTTTTCAAGAGATTTGTACTTTCATTCTAAACATGTAAGTAATCTTGAACCTGTTATCTCAATGTCAAATAGTTACCTGTGAAATTTTCTCAGGGAAGAAACATGATTGCTATAGTGTAATTATGTTTCAACAGTGCTTTCCAAGATAGATACATTGCTTTCAAGCTTCATAAAGATTAGCCAATCTGACTCTAGGCATATTTTATATTGTAGTCACCACAGTCCTTGACCTAAAACCTTCTCTCTTTCACTCTGCATGCTTTCACAAGTTTTTTTTTCTTTTTTTAATTTAATTTGCAACAGTGATTGAATAAGTTTCCAATTTCCATCACTCAGCGGAAGGCTTTCTGATTCAATATTCCAAGCCCTCAAACTTTCTTTAGTGAGTGAAACCCTTCACTTTAAGCAAAATTTCAATTAATTGTTGAAGTAAAATCCTGTTAAATGATTTTTTGATATGCTTTCTACCAGTGTCAAACAAATAACATAAGGGGAAAGAGGGAGGGAGGAAGACAAGCAGGCAGGCAGAGAGAGGGAGAGAGGGACCAAGACCTGTGAAATATCAGAGCTCCTTTGACCTGCTTGCCACAGTCACCAGCAGCATTCTGAGGGTAACGCAAAAGGGGTTGAGTTCTCCAAGTATCCGAGTTGTTTTCCTCCCCAGCCAACCTCTTACATGGGACTAGTGGGAGAAAAGAACAAGGATACAGAACTATCCATGGCAGGTCATTGTCAGTGTGTGTAGAAGTGAAGTGGATAGAGAATGCTCTTATTCCCTTTAGATAAGAAGCTGACAGAACTAAAAAGAAAAAAAAAACACCAGTTAAGAATGTCCAAGGGGAATCCTCCCTCCAGATTCCCTCCCTGACTCGCTCAAAGGACCCGAGTGGCAGATACTATATTTTTTTTAACCAAAGTTGAAGAGTTGGCATATGTAGTCTGATGACTCTTATTTTTTCTGTTTGGTAAATAGGAAAGAATATTTTAAATTAGGACTATCCTGGAAAATCCTACAGGCATTGTCACTGCAGGCATGGGGTGACCCCTAGTGTGGGGAGTAAATCAAAAGAAAGAAATCTAGAACAAGTACATAAATAGAGGAAGTGGTGAAGGAGGATGGGGACTGAGGGATATATATTGAGTGGAAAGGTTGGGTTTATGGAAGGAAACAGGAACTCAGGGAAAAGGCACAGGAACACTGCTGGAACAGCATAAGGAAACAGGAATTGTTGAAGGCTCCTACACCATGTCCAACTTTGTTTTCCAATTTTTGTCCCTGAGGTTGCAAAGTTACCGACAATTCCAGGAAGAGAAGGTCACTCTTTCTCTGGCTTCTCCTCCTTATCTTTAAACTGCTGGGAGGGATTGCATGGGCAAAATTTCAAACTGTGTGAGACTTAGAAAGAGGAAGCACTCTAGCACTGCTGCCCCTCGATATGTATGCCAAGCACAGGATACCCTGGCCATTTGCTTCTCCTGGTCCCTGTGCTTGAAACCAACTGTGACAGCCATAAGAACTGAACCTGGAAGCATGTAGGGCAGTACCTTCTGGAGCTACATCTATACTCAGTAGCAAGAGGCCTGCCTAATTGGCAGAGTATACAAGTGTTCTGGGTGCTTGTCCACTGTCACAAATTTTCTTTGTTTAAAAAACCTTGAACTGCTTCAAAGAACTGTAAGGGGTCCCTGAGACACAGATTGAAAAATAGTGTGTCTTTATTTGTGTTAATTGTATACTTGGGGGGGGGGGGAGGAAGCTGTGTGAAAAATACAAGTTCCTTTATGGAATATCATCCTATTGACCTCCAGATTAATTTCAGAAATGTCTTCCTAAAGAATAATGTTGATTCTAGCATGAATTTTAAATCCCCTTTATGCCTGACTTGGGAAGCAAGATGAAGGAGTAGAAAGAGCTAGAACCAACAATGTTTTTCCAGTGAATTATTGAATAATACTAGGCCTTTACCATAACCTACCCTTATTATTATATTGAGTTGGCATGCTGTCATTTTAAAAGCTATTTCTGTCCTGCCAGTTGTGGTACCCATTGTATGAGCAGCATCATTTGTTGTTAGCTATCTGTCAGCACCACCCCAAATATTCACTGTTTTTCACGTTTCTCCTGACTGGGATGCTACATGGAGTAACAACCATGGGTCAAATGTCTTCAAGTGCATCTCCATTAGGGTTGAATTAAAAGACCTATTACTTGATCATGGAAAATAAAAATGTAGACAGTGGCCTAAAGTAAGCTCTGACAACCAGTGGATATGAGTAATGTTCATTTACTAGTAAGCCTGATGGATATTCTTCTCCAAAAATATTTAAAATATTTGCCATTGACCCTTATGTAGCCCAAGGCAAAAAAATTAGTTGATAGCTAATTCTTTGCCAGAGAAATTTAAATTAAAAAAAAATTTAAACCACAGCTGTGTTACAGAGACATATCTGAGATTCAGTGGTGAGCACCCTCTTTTATTGATTTCAGCCTGATTACATAGCAGTAGAATCCATTTTAAGAAAATAGATGAGAAACCTAACAGTAAATAAATTATTTGGCAAAAACCTAGATAGAGAAATCAAAAAGTCAAATGATGCACGCATACTATCCATTTTTTTTTTAGGCAATTGGGATTAAGTAACTTGCTCAAGGTTACACGGCCAGGTGTTTCTGGGTGGGTACTAAGTGTCTGAGCCCGGGATTCGATCTCCAGGTCTTCTCAACACTGGAACCAGTGCTCTTACTCGCTGTGCTACCTAGCCGCCCCGCATACTATCCATTTTGAGACTTTTCCAGTACATAGAGTCAGTCTTACAGAATTAAACAGTGCTTTATAACGTAGAAGAGACTTTTATTTATTAAAAGTAGAAAACCTCCTAAGAGTGATAATAAACAAAACAAGTACCAATTTTCTTTGTTAATACTCTGTACCATAGTAAATTCACTTATACAAATAAAATTATAAAGTATTTTCTCTAAAGGATTCTATATTGAACTACATACATAAAACATTTTTATAAATACTAAGTTTTCTGTAATGTCATTTATGTCTATTAGTTTTAAATCAAACTTTTACAATTAAACTAAATTTATGGATTTATCTTGAAAATCTTATCAAACTCAGGCATATTTTGAATGCAATGAGTATTTCCAATTTACACATTCTGTTCTATTTTTATTCTAATATCTCGAATGTTCATGTCAGATATTTCATACTCTCATCTTTACAACTGAATTTTTCTACTTATTACAGGATTACTAATGTGACAATTTTCCTACATCACTGCCCCTGCATGCTTATTTCACAGTAGCCAAACAATACACATACAAGCATATAAAGGATCAAAATGATTGCAGCTTGTTTGACGGATTCAAAAGAATCTGTGATATTCTAGATTCAAAAGGATCTGTGATACTCTAGACATGAAAGCAGTCATTTAAGCAAAAAAAAAAAGAACGGCAATAGCACATGCACCAAGGTAGATGAGAGATCTAAAAGCAAGTTTACTTAGAGGCATGGGATTTACTTTGGGAACTATCAGCTAAAGGTATCAGACCTATCAGATGACTTTTTAACTTAAGAGGAAATGTCGAAGTTTTCTTTGTCTTTTGGAACAAGGTCAACAGGTTTAAAATTTATATACTTATCAATAAATAGTACTTGTTTGTTTTTCTTACAGAGAAATGCTTTCAATACTGCCCTAACTTCTCTTTCATGAACATATCAACCTCTATATTTCTGGTTGTCACTTCTTCAATACTTATAATAATATTATGTTTTATAGGGATGAAAGCAAGAGGAAAATAACAACCAATTTAAAATCAAAAGGTAAGCAAAAAATGTATTTAAAGGACACATTTTCATTTTGGGGTTTTTTTAACCAATAACACTACCAGAAAACTATTAATCTGTTGTAATATACATATATTAACTATATATAAGTTTTAAACAAATATAAACCAGATTTCTAGTTTATTACTTTTAAGACAAACAAATCTTTTCTGGTATTAAATATGCTAGGTTTCAGGAATTCTGGATGGCAAAGTTTACATGGTTTAAATAATCACCTTTTAGCAGTGTTCCCCAGTCTAAACTATACTGCAGACTAGTAAAGTTAGGTAAATTTTCAACTAAGGATTTCACATACAGCTTCAGGAAGGTAGATCTCAAGGCTCATAGGTTGGGAACCAAGCAGATAGGAAAAAGAAAGGGGAAGAAGCCAAATATAGTGGAAAGGAGCTTTGTTTTTCTTTTCTTTTCTTTTTAAATTTTTGAGCTTTGAGAAATAAGTAACAAAAGTTTTGCAAATGGGTAAAAATCTGCCATAGATCAATATGTAGGAATATGCCTTAGAAGGTACGTGATCTAATGCCATTTAAATAAGCAAATATGGCCTGGAATGAATTTAGTAAAAGTTTGGGAAATAGTTTAGAAATAGCATAATGCTAAATAAAGCTTAGAATAACCTTTCCCCTGAGAAAACTTACTTGCCTCCCCTTCCATTAACATGATTAATACTAAATTCATCAAAAAGCAGAGAAAAATGGAAGAAATGAGTAGTAAATGAGGGGTGAATAGTGTCCCCTGAAGGAGAATTTCTGTATTTTAGAGTTTAAAGAGTGAATACTCCTGGATTGCTTTCATTTTCACACAGCTGAAGAGGACCTGTGACCCTTAACTCCTACCAAAGAGAGTCTACAAAATCATGTTAGTTTAAATTCAATTCAACAAACATTTTTATTTAATATCTGCTTTGGGTCAGGCACTGTGCAAGACATTAGAGATGTAACAACAAAGTGAAAAACAGCCCTACCTTCCAGGAGCTTACATTCTAATGAGGGAAAATAATATATACAGATAAGTATACAAAAATATAGAATCATCCATCTCCACTATTGTAAAACAAAACAAACCAAAAAAAAACCTAAAATCTTTTGCCCTACTGAATTTCACCAGTGTAGAATTCAGCAATTTCTGGAAATACATGGTTAAGAGTAAGTATTAAGTAGTTGTCTATTTTTCTGTCTTAGCTTTTTGGGGAGAATCTGATGATAGCAACTCTGAAATTGAAGCTGCTTTACGTCCTAAAAACCACAACACCTCTATTGATGATTTTGATGACTTCTACGACTAAGAAACATCACCTGCTTAGAACTGAAAAGAAGATTTTAAATAAAAATATCAAGTTTCAAATTGGAATATGGTTTGTGTGTGGCTGAAACTCTTCTTAGATAGTTGATGTTCAAAATCAACATACCTTTTTAAGTTATCTCTTCAGGTGTGAAAAAATGGAATTACATAGGTTTTTAAATAATCATCTTAGGATCCATGTAATAAATAAAATTCATTTCTTAAGATCTCTAAACTGAATTGAACCTTGTAATGGTAACAGGAATTTGAAGATCTTCCCTGTCCCCTAATAGGCTTAGGTGAATGTGAGGACCTTTCCTGATTTGAAAATAAACTCTGGCCCCTAATAGGCTGAATGTGGTTACCTGGAACCTGTGATGGGAGGCTTGTTTTTCAAGAGGCACAACCTTTGTTATTTTGTAGTCAAGTGGGTCATGAGGGCTGTGATGTTCTCTGACCTTGGAGAAGGCTATATATACCTATGAGGCGAGGTTTTGCTTTGGGGCTTACTTTGGGAGGAGCTGTGTCATTGGGCCAGATGAGACTCTGAGCAGCCATTGAGCCCCCTGGCTTTGAAAACATAGATTTTGGTGCTTCTCTCTCTGGTGATTGTATAACTGTATGTATGTGAAGGTCAGACAGCTAGAAGCCCTGTCTATTGGTCTGTTGAATTGTGTTATTTTCTCTGTATTTTTGTCTGCTTGTAACTTCTGTTTGTATTCTCTGAAGTTCAGGGTGCTAACTTTTTCCCCTGAACTAGGTAAATGATATGTTTGATTAAAGTAAGATTGTCAACCCTTTTTGAGTTTCTTTCCTTTAGAAAAGCAGATCAGAAAACCTGTGCTAGTTGCCATCCTGGGTATCCTAGGGTGCTTACAAACCTCTATTTGAAAAATGTTTCCACTGAGAAGGAAGTGGGAGGGAGAAAGGGAAAAGGGTATTGAATGGTCAGAATATCCTATTATCCATTTCCCCAAACTTAGCTCTATATGAGCTTCTTAGATGACTGAAGTGTAGTCTTGTAAAGAATCTGGTGGATGACCTTTCCAGGTTTCTTCTATGTTGATATATTCTATGCTTTTTAAATTTCATTAAATCAAGTAATAATTAATCAAAAACATTTATCAAGCTTCTACCCTTTTCCAGGCACTGTGCTAAGCACTGGAAATACACAAAGAGGCAAAAGACAGTCTCTGACCTCAAGGAACTTACAATCTAATGAGAGAGACAATGCTCAAACAAATATATATATAAAGCAAGCTATATACAGGATAAATAGGAAATAATTAATGGAAGGAAGTTACTAAAATTAAGAGGGTTTAGAAAAGTTTTCCTGTAAAAGATGAGATTTTAGTTGGGACTTAAAGGAAACCATGGAAGTTGTGGGCAGAGCGAAGGAGGAAGAGCATTGGATACACAGAGGATAGCCAGAGAAAATTTTTGGTGCCAAGAGGTGAAGTGTCTTGTTTATTGGGGGGGGGGGGGATCAAGTTCTAATAGTAATACATGGTTACAAATGAAGACTTTGGGGGTGGCTAGTTGGCATAGTGAATAGAGCACCAGCCTTGGAGTCAGGAGAACCTGAGTTCAAATCTGGCTTCAGACATTTCACACACACACACACACACACACACACACACACACACACACACACACACTAGCCATGTGACGTTGGGCAAGTCACTTAACCCCAATTACCCTCCAAAAAAATGAATGAAGACTTTTTTAAATACCACTGTCATTGTAAAGCTCATTTTTATGGAACTCCCTCACTAACAGTGATATAATCATTTGTGATAATCCAATGATTGGGAACATTGAAGATTCTAATTTCCTCACTGTTTTGGATTATTCGTTCAAAATAGGCAAAATAATAAATAGTAGCCAACCTCAATAGAAATAGATCCATCTGCAGCAGAAATGGGAGTGAAGAAGTGATAGTTTTAGCCATTAGTGCTATTCTAGATACCCCAACCTTCTCTCTTATGGTAGATAGTTGGGGACAAGGGAGAGCTGGGTAGAAATCAAGTTCTATACTTTTAGCCTACTCTGCCAAAGGCAAACAAAGAGACAGATACCATCATCTTTTGAGACAATTCACAAAAAACTCTTCAATGTGATTTTATAAAGTTTATTCATATTTAAATACATAAAATATTTTCACTCATGAGAGCGAAACTAACAATAACACTATATATTATAAGACAATATAATAGATATATTGCAATTATGACTCCATACGTTGATTTGGCACCTTATAGTTTTAAAAACACTTTCATATGCAGTGTTTCATTTGATCTTACAATAGCCTCTCAAGCAAGAAGACAGGTCTGCTATTATTACTATTCCCATTTTATAAATATGGGAATTTGTTCATGCTCAGCAAGTTTAAGTGACACGCCCAGTGTCACAAAGATAATAATCTTCAAATTTGAGAGAATTGAAAAATCACAATTGAAAATTAGACAAGTGGTAAAAAGAACTGCTCCAGTCCTGGTTTTGTATTAACAGCGTCAGGAAGATCAGAGTCCAGAAGGAACAGAGACTTTACAGACTTCTAAGGATACCTATTTGCTGATGACATGATTCATTTAAAAAACCTCAGTGAAGCAGCAAGGAAAATAATCAAGACAATTCAATAAAGTAGCAACATACCAACTAAACCCACAGAAATAAAAAGCATTTCTGTATGAACTATGGCAAAATTGAGGAAGAAAAAAGTTAAATCTCAATCAAAATAATTATGAAAACATATGTAGGAGAAAGGGAATATGATAGCCAAAATTCCCAGATCTCCTCCCCCCACACCACCCCAGCTGATCTCTGTTGTTAAAGGCCACCAATTCAAAGGAATTTGGCTTCTCACCTGAAGGTAAAAGCATAATTTCTAGTTGACCTTCATAATCCTCATGGGGAGAGTCCTACATGTTCTTAAGTTTTGTTGGGACCAAGCTTCCTCTACAGAGAAGAAAACTACTTTCTTTTTTTTTCTTTATTGTCTTTGGATTGGACCAAGCCATTGCAAGCTCCAAGATAATAATGAATGAGAAAAAATGTGTAAAACACTGTTAAAATTGTGTAACCATGAATTTGGAAGGGAGTGTGATCCCCAGGCCCACCAGCTATGGTAGACCTATATCCTTGAACAATGTTAATTTTCAGATTGTGAACTGTCCATGAGGAGGCAGTATGGTAAAATAGAATAAAATAAAATACAAAGAATAGCTCTGGAGTCAGAGGAATTGGGCAAGTCACAATTTCCCTGGGACTCAATTTCCCCAACTATCAAATAAAGGAATTGGATTAGATGGCATTTGAGATCCCCTCCAGCTCCAGACCTATGATTCTATTACTTTGCCAAAAGGTCACCCAGGTTGATTTTCTTAAAACAACAAATGTTTAACTTGGGGGAGTCTATAGGGGAAGGGTTAATTTACTTTCCCACCTTCTAATTCAGTTGATAGAGTCACATGTGATGAGGTGTCACCACGTTAACAAGGTGTCAACACATAACCATCCTCTCACATCTGTGAAAAAGACCCCTGAAAGGATTTCTTCCTGTTTTCCACCCCCACCCTCCCCCATCAGCTATGGAATCTAGCAGCAAAGCTACTCACACAGAATGGGACTTCCCCTTCAGCAACTGGAAAGTCAGGACAAGATACTTCAAGGTACAGTTGAAGGACCATTCCACATCCCAGACAGACAAAGATACAGGTCATCATTCACTGGAAGCAGTTTCCAGGATCAAGTCTCTGGTAGCAATGAAGAGATCCAAAATGGATGCAAGAGAGCCAACCCAGTCCATCAATAGTGTGGCTGCAGCGAGGCCTGCACAATGAAAGAAATTATTTCAAGGTCAAACAATGCCAGGAGGTGTTAGTTGCCTTGGCCACAAGTCTCCTACTTAAATGCCTCCCTACATTTATATTTGGCACCCACTTTTTCCATATATACTGTATTAGAGGAAGGATGTTCCCTAGGTTTGTGGAATGGGGGTGGGGGAGGTGAGGAAGTAATGTTTTGTAGTTACTATTTTTACTTTGCACTCTTGGTAAATGCCCTTCCTAAGAGTTAATTGTATCTACTGGCTGACTATTAATGGAAAACACACCAGCCGGTTCAAGAGTAGGCAACCACAGAGTACCCTGTGAATCCCAAAATAGCATCTCCTCTCTGAGGACTCTACCTACCAATGAATATAAGTTGGAGGAATATCCCAGAAGGAGTGCTACTCATAAAATACTAGGGAGTCAATCTGCCAAAGCACAATGAAAACATAAAGATAACAGTTACAAGACACTGTAAAGAAATAATGACTTGGTAAGGATAGTCATTGCTCATGACTGAGCCATGTCAACATAATAAAAAATATTACGCAAATTTATATATGTAATAGAAATATTACCTAAATTTTATGTGTGTGCATGTGTGTGTGTAGAAAGAGACAAAGACAGACACAGAGAGAAGGAAAGACAGACTGAGTTATTAAAACACCAAGGAGATGCTTTTTGTTGTTCAGGCTTGTCCAACTATATTCGTGACCCATGGGCCATACTGTCCATGGGGTTTGTTGGCATAAATACTGAGGTGGTTTACCATTTCCTTCTCCAATTGATTAAGGCAAACAAAAATTAAGTGACTTGCCACACTGCTAGTTAGTGTCTGAGTCCGGATTTGAATGCAAATCTTACTGACTTCAGGCCCAGCACTCTATCCATTGAGCAACCTAGCTGCCTCTGATGCAGTTTAAAAGGTTCAGGTACCCCCCAAGGACCAGAGTACCGTAGAGAGTCACCTGGAATAAATTCACAGACTGGAATATTCTTCAAGTCAAGTTGGCAAAGGTTTATTTTAATGCCATTATGGTGAGTGGAGCTCCTTAGGGAACTTGCACTCCTTAGGGAGCTTGCAACCTAACAGGAGTGATGCTTATATAGGAAAAGTAGTGGATTATCTGGCAGATATGCTAGTTAGGTGGTCACTAGCATCATTCACTACTGGAAACCAGAGGAAGAAATTTCTCAGGTATATTTTTGGTCTGTTACGTCCATAGGAAGATAGATTTGAGAGTTGATGTTTATACCTTGAACTCTGAATTGAATATAATATGGGAATCAATACATGATAATTCTATGGTTACAACATAGTCCTGTTTTTACAAGAGAATTTCTTCACAGATCAGCTTGTTCTTGTGATGGGAAAAGATAGTTTGTTTTGTCCACTCATGAGTAATTGCTAAGCACAGTGTCCTTGGGCTGGGGAGAAAACTGTCAGGGCTAGTGTTTTGAAGCTAGGGAGAAATATGATCTTGGAATTGGGGTCCAAGTACAAGCATCCAAGCACCCCATCACCTCCAGGTACTTTTTAAAGCTAAACAAAATCCTTTTGGAAGAACAAAAGGTCTAGAATATCAAGGGAGGGTGGGGGGAAAGAGATGAAGAGGGAATAACACTTTCAGGCCTTATATTTTACAAATCAGTAAATCGCCTAAACTATTTGGTCCTCATTAGAAACAGAAAAGTTATATCAGCAGAATAGCCTAGATGAAGAAGACTCAGAATAATAAAACTCAGGAGTGTTTAATAAACCTGGGATCATAAACTGCTAGAACTTATTTGATGAAAATTGCTGGGAAAACAAAAGCCATTTGGCAGAAAGCAGGCTTAAATCCATATCTTTTTGTTTTTTGGAGGGCAATTGGGGTTAAGTGACTTGCCCAAGGTCACACGGCTAGTTTTTGTGTTATGTGTCTGAGGTTGCATTTGAACTCAGGTCCTCCTGACTCCAGGGCTAGTGCTCTATTCACTGTGCCATCTAGCCACCCCTTAAATACATATCTTAACCATATACTATCACAATACAAGACCTGAATATAACAGCTCAAACCATTAAAAAATATTGGAAAAGAACCAGATCATGTGCCTTTAACAGCCATGACTAGATAAAGAATTGTTGACCAAGTAAAGGATAGAAGCTAAAAAAAAAGAGAGAAAATAGATCATAATTCATGTGAAATTGAAAAGCTTTTACACAAAATCAGTGAAGCTGTAGATAAGAGGGGAAAACATTTCTGAATCAAATAACTGGTAAGGATAAGGGTCTGATATCTAAGATATACAGGGAATTAACACAAATATATGACCAAGAACTTTCCCAATGGATATGGCCAAAAGACATGAACATTCAATCCCATCTGCTCCAGAAGTTTGCCCTCTCAATCATCCTCACTCTCACTTATTTCCAATCTCTTTTGTCTACTGGCTGCTTCTCTATTTCCTACAAGCATTCCCATGTCTCCTCCATCCTCAAAAACCCCCATGGATCCATCCATCCCTGATAACACTCCATATTGCTTCTGCCTTTCGTGGCTAAACTTCCTGAGAAAGCCATCTACAATAGGTGCCTGGAATTGCTCTCTTCTCACTCTCATTTTAACTCTCTGTAGTCTGTCTTCCAAACATCATTCAATGGAAACTACTCTCTCCAAAGGTATCGGTGATCTCTTAGTTGCTAAATCTAATGGCCTTTTTTCTATCCTCATCCTTCTTAACCTCTCTGCAATAGTGTTGACCAATCAATCAATCAGTAAACATTTATTAAATTCCTGCTTTGTGCCAGGCACTGTGCTAACCCCTGGGGATACAAAAAGAGGCAAAAGATAGTCCCTGCCCTCAAGAAGTTTACAATATAATGATCACCACCTTCTCCTTAAGACTTCTCTCTAGTTTTGGGGGACAGCATTCTTTCCAGGTTCTCCTCCCTCCTCAGTCTCTTTTGCTGAATTTTCATCTAGGTTATGCCTTCCAGCAATGGGTTTCCTCCACAATTCAGTCCTAGTTCCTCTTCTCTCTATATGAAGTTTCCCTTTATAATCTCATTATCTCCCAAAGATTCAATTATCATCTCTATGATGATGATTCCCAATTTATTTATACAGTCCCAACTTCTCTGCTGACTTCCAGTCTTACATCTTCAACTACCTATTAGACTTCTCAAACTAGATGTCCTGTTCCAGTAGACTTTTTTTTTAATGGGAGAGTAAAGTTTTTATTCTTTTTTTTTTTTGCTTTTTGGAAGGCAATTGGGGTTAAGTGACTTGCCCACAGTCACATGACTAGTTTTTTGGTGTGTGTGTTAAGTGTCTGAGGCCAGATCCGAACCCAGGTCCTCCTGACTCCAGGGCCAATGCTCTATTTACTGCCCCACCTAGCCGACCCTTCTGGTAGACTTTTTAAACTCAATAGGTACAAAATTTAACCCATTATTCCCTCTATCCCAAAATGCCATGTCAACGGTACCATCATCCTCTCAGTCCCCCCAAACTCAGAACCTAAGTGTCATATGAATTCCTATCTCTCACCCTTCCATATCTGATCTTTTGCCAATGCCTATTGATTTTACCTTTGCAACATCTCTCAAACATGCCCCTTTCCCTCCTTTGATACTGCCACCACCCTGGTGCAGGCCTTCATCCCCTCACACCTGGAAATATTCAGTAGCTAGAGATACAAGACCTAAACTCAAGAGATGGTGGCTAGATATATAGATTTGGTAGTCACTTACATAGATAAGATAATTGATTCCATGGAAACTGATGAGCTCACTTATCAGCATCAACACCAGTTATAACCCAGTCGACATGCTCAGATGACTTTGTCCAACAACATGAGTGGTAGTGGAGAAGCCAGATATTTGGCAAGTTGATGCCTGGCAAGATATAACTGATGATAAGAGACAAAGGAATTTGAGATTATCTGAGGGGAGAGGAGTCTCATATCAGTGGATGTTAAGGATGAGTCATGGGAAGAAAGGGAGCAAAAACTGAGATCCTGTCAGTCATAAAATAGGGAATAACCAGTCGAGAGTCACCTACCCTCTAGGGTACTATGATGATTGAGCTTGGAGTTAGTCTCACTCTCTTAGCTTCCACAATCATCTCACTCTCTAATAAAACTCTCGCCACAGATTCTTGATATTATTCTCTTACTCCCCTCTCAACCACACCATGGACCTCTCCACCTCTGGACCTCTGTACAGCCTGTCCTCCATGCCTGGGAGGCTGTCCTTCCTCACCTCAACTTCTCAAAGTATCAGTTCAAATGCTGCCTCCTACTAGAGGCCTTTCCTGCTCCTCCAAATCATGAGTTTTCTCCTCACTCCTCTTGAAAATACTTTGTATTAATGTATGTGAATTGTGTTATATGCCCCCACTAGAATGATGGCTGCTTGAGGACAGGGACTATTTTGTTTTTGTATTTTCAGAGCTTAGCAAAGTGCCCTGCATAATAAATAAAAATTCCTGTAAGTTGAATTTTCTATTAAAAAGGCACTCCTAAACCATATTTAGGTGCTACTCAGTGTAAAAGTGAAGAATTGTGGAAGCAAGAAGGTGTTTATTCTTAATCAGAAATTCAAATCCTAATTCCATGTTATTTAGGTCTGTCAATTTCAGTTTCCCAGGACCTTGTTTCCTTACCCACATTACATACCAGCACAGGGAGGAGAGTTGCTAAAAGGAAACTCCCTGTTCACAGCAAAAGCTCTATTTAAGGTCCCCTATCTATTTTAAGAAACTGAATAAACTCTGAGAATTAACCCAGCTGAGAACTGGCTCTACTATGAAAACAGATTATGGTCTACAAAGCTGATTGTCCTTGGTGCTCCTGTGATTTCAGCCAATCGGTCAATAAACACTTAATAAGCTTGTACTATGTTCTAGTCACTAAACTAAGCACTAGGGGTACAAAGAAAGGCAAAAGACAAGTACCTTCCCTCAAGAGTTCACAGTCTAATGGGGGAGAAAACACATAAAAAAAATCTAGGAAGGGGAGGGACAAAGGAACTGAGTATGGGAGCATGATGAAGTCCTGCAGCCAGGTGGGAAGTAATGAAGCTTATGCCTTGGGCCCCTCCTTAAATAGAAGATCTGAGAGGAGCTCTCCAATCAAGGGGAAGGGATCCAAGGGACAAGGGTGTACTGAAGAGATGTGAGTTTCAGAGCCAATATCATCTTGCAGGAAGAGTTCCTGAAATAATGATGAAGTCCAGGTGCATATCCAGGTGGGAAATGCTTTGACTATGCTTTGGTGGTTCATTTCAGATTAATTTCAGATTTCTTTTCATTTCAAATTGCTTTTCCAAATATGTGTCTTTTCAATATTAACTCACATTGTCTTTCCTTGTCTTCTTCTGACACCTTGTAATTAAGTAGACTACTCTGCCTGCGGTTGAATGGATAGTAGATTCATCCCATGTAATCTCAAAGCCCCAAATTTCTCGATTATGTTTCATTATTATTATTGTTCTTATCCACAGAACACTTAGAACATCCACTTTGCATACATGGGGATACTCATGCTCCTCCTCTATGCAAATACTTTAGCTCATAACCATAGTACCACCAAAGTGCTTTTCTTTTACGAGTCAGTCAGAAGGCGTAATTAGTTCAAAGCATAATGAAATAGCATAGCAAGAAAAGTAGTAGTATAATATTTCACCAATAAGCATTAGGCACACATGCACACATGCCAAGGTCTGTATGACTTTCATACACCATCAGTGAGAAAAGTTGATACACATAGAAAGATATCATGTGTGGAGGAACACAAATGTAGGCAACGTGGGTAGCCAAAACACACATGAAAAAGTCATTAATATTTCTTATAACAGAGGTCCTCCTATGTCTTCTGGTGATAACATTTTACTGCTTCCCCTAAGCCTGCTCCCAACTGATCTCATGTGGCATAGTCTCTGTCAAGTAACACTCAGCTATTTTCCTGGTCACTGGGAAGCAATTTCTATGTTGGACATGGCTCGATTAGGCACATTGTTATTGCTAAGTGCTGCTCTGTTGAATGTGTGACTGGGGTAATTTTACAACTCCTTCATCGAAGAAGCTAAGAACCACTATAGTCAGCTAAGGCACATGTGTGTGGGGGCAGGGCAAGGGAGCCAGCAAAGTGTTCTCAAGCTGTATTTTATTTTAGTTTGTGTCTGTGTTTGTGACTGAATCATAGTCATTTACCTTTAACTCAGACAACTATCTGACTTAGAGGTAGAAATTACATTTTTTTTCCTCTCCAGCTTGTCAGGCAAATGAATTTAAACCAAAACAAAAGCTAAAGCAATCAGAAAAGGTCATTGCCCTCTATCTATCTGTGCTACATTCCTGCCTTTATACAATACTTGACATGGGCCTCTTAGGTTTTGAATTGTTCTACATTTATGACTTGGAAAGGTCCTTAGACAGAACCTAGTCTAAACCCCTTGATTTCAGGTGAGAGAACTGAGGTCCTTGAAAGAGATAAGTGACTTGCCCAAGGTCATGCAGGGAACAATGAACTGAATGGAAATCCAAACCTACATTCCCCAATGGTAGAGAGTTCTTATACAATGCTACTTTTCCTGAAGTATTACAGTGAATACAGACTATTATTATTAGAGATAATAGTATAATAATATATAATATATACATAGGTAACATAATATGTGTGTAATTAATACAATATATACATGTTATACATACACATGTGTGCATAATATATGCAATACATAATAATATCTGGAACCTAAAATGTTCCAAGCACTGTGCTAAGTGCTTGACAAACATCTCATTTGATCCTCTGATGATTAATATCTAATAGCTAATAACAACAGTGTACCAACAAGGCATATCATTATTATTAATTTCATTACTTCAGTGGAGCCTATTGATCTCATGAAGAAATGAAGTGCTGACTAATCATGGTAATAATAGCATTTATAAAACATTTTAAAAGTTCACAAAGCACTTTACAGAAATTATGTCATTTAACCTTCACTTCAGTCCCAGGAGGTAGGTGCTGTTATTATTCCTTTTACAGGTGAGGATGAACTCTGTTGACTTCAATACTTCCATGCCCTACAGATACATTATTATTACAACAGTATTGACTTATGCAGCTTTGAAAGTTTTACAAAGCTCTTTCCTCATAGCTACCCTATGATGTTGATAGTGTTAAGTGCCATTCTTTCTTTTTACAGAATAGTAAACCAAATCTCAGAGAAATTAAGAGACTTGACCAATATCACCTAATAGAAAGTAGTATACATGAGACTCAGTCCATCTTTGGCCTCCAACCCTGGTGCATATCATCATGCAATACAGCTTCTATGAAGTCTGGCCTTTTTCTCAGTGAAAATGAAGCAACACTATAAATCCTAAGCATTTTTATACTGTCCTCAAGTCTCTGTCCACTTTTAATATTCTTGCAGCTAGTATTTGTGTCATCTGCAGAGTGCCTCTGTGGAAATCAGATTTTGATGTATCAAACTAGGCAAAAACACATTAAAGAATCTACCAATAATTCCAGCTAAAAACCATAACAGATAAGAATTATATTGCTCAAGAATTTCCAGTGAATGGCAGAGATTGAACTCATCTGTGGAAACTCTCATTAGCATTCAGCAGTCAAGATTTGCAGCCTATCTTTTGGTGGAGTTATGTATGTATATGTATATATATATATGTATATATTTCAAAATCATCTTGAAAACTCTGACTCCTCAAGGTAAGCTCCATTTTAAATCTCTTTAAATGATGCAGTGCTATTGTCTCCATACTTAGGTGTTTTCCATTTCCTCCATCCAGTATAACCATTGACACAAAGACTAATATTTGATGACAGATGGCTCTGTGAGCTTCTGCTAAGGCAATATCTCACTTTAGGAATGCAAGTGATAACTGAGTTCCTCTAGAGCATTATTTATTATACCATTATTGTGTGCAAACTCATTAGATATAAAACATTCTGCCAGTCAGCTTTATCCTTCTCCTTTCCAACTGTCAAACTGGCAGCTCAAAGATGGTGACAGATGATGCTGAGGGACAGTAGGATCGCCATCTCCCCAGCCTTAACAGATTGAGGGTTGGATACTACTCAACCAAGGAAAAGTGCTATAGAAAAAAGGATGCTGGTATCACTGAACCATATTGTTCAATCACCATGATAGTTTACTAAATTGTTTTTGTAGTGCTCACTGCAACAGGAGCCCTTGCATTTTGGTCTGAGCTGTTGGATACAAAGGATTGCTACGATCAGACACAATAGACGATAATCACAGTTGGTTTGCTTGAAATAGGTTTTGTTGGAGTGTTCCCAGAGACAGAGAAATTGGCAATCTGTAGACAACCTTGATCAGTAAGAGCTGCTACATGTGACTTCTCCTGGCCCCAGGATCCTGCCAGCTGCCAGAGGTGTGAAGGACTGGGTTGTGAGCCTATTCCACATAAGTCTAGATTAATGTTAGAACTGAATAACCCACCCCCTTGGGGGCACTTGAGGCTTAAATAGAGATTCAAAACCAAGGATCACATGGCAGTAGGGTTTTGGTCTGAGCTCAATCTGGTCCAGGTAGTATCCTGGTGTGCTTTATCACGCTGGGTCAAGTCCTACATGTGTTCCCAGCCTTTGGCAATACATACAAGCCTGGCGAAGTTGTAATGGCTGTAATAGTCTAGAACTATTTAGACAACAACTCTCAAATTGTAATCTTGCACAATAGTTATTTCCACAGCTACTAAGCAGCTGAAATGAGATGTTCTGCATTACCTTGTCTATGCTGACGATCATAATCATAAGGTTGTAAGGAATGCAGGAACTATTTAGTCTAGCCATCTTGTTTTGTATTTGGAAACTGAGGCCCACAATGGATCATACATTTGTAAATGACAGATTTGGGCTTGAACTCAAAGGCTCCAATGGTACCCACCTGTGTACTCCTTGTATTTGTCACCACTGCTCTTTCCAAAAATGCTTTAATGCCTTCCTGCAGTATGTCAGATGGCAGCCTCTACCACACTTATTCTGTCCTGCAACTAGGATCATAGGATTTGGAGTTCTAAAGGATCATAGAGATCATTTAGATCTATTCTGTTATTTTATGTAGAGAAAACTGAGGCCTAGAAAACTTAAAGAGATTTACCCAGGTCATGCAGGTAATGACAAAGACAGCTGAGATTCCAGTACAATTTCTCCAGCTCCAGATTCAAGGTTCTTTCCACATTTTCTATACTCTAAGGCACCTTGTATATCACTGATGTGTGTAATCCCTCCAAAGATTCTGATTGCAACCCATTCATGTCTTCTTATACTTTGTGCCTCCTGTTCATGTCCTCCCATAAATCCTTCAAAGGGATCCACTCAGTATACTGGGGTGTGTGTGTGTGTGTGTGTGTGTGTGTGTGTGTGTGGAGGGGAGTAGTATTTGTAAAATGCTTAGCATGGCATCTGGCACATAGTAGGTGCTTAATAAATATGTATTCCCTTCCCTTGCGCTCTAATGATGTCCTTTAAACCACTCCTCTTGTTCAATTCTTGGTTGGTAATGTGCTTCGGCCTATATATATCCATCACGTACACTGCCTTTTGGGGGGTGACTATCAATTTTAAATTTTAGAAGACTTTGATATTGCTTGACTTAAAGAAATATGTGATGATGAAAGGAACATTGTTTAAAAAAGATTGGTTCCTATCTCTGGGAGAAGTTTGGGACCATTAAAAGCACTGTTCAATTTCCCAAAGGCAATCCATCATACTTTCCTGTTCACTTCTGAACCTAGTTCACAGTACAAGAGTAATATTTGTCCAGCTATGTGAATTAACATGTTAATATGTAGCATTTTGTCTTTTTCCATAGATCATGAGAAAATTAGAATTTACAATAGGTTATGGTAGCAAGTATGGAGAAATATAATTTTTAATTGACTATAGTAAAAGTTTTGGTGAACAGGACTTCATTACTTAAAGAGGATTTATTTAGGCCCTGGTGGCCTTGCTGATAGTGAACCAGTCATTCAGGGCTGAGTGACAGTAAGGAGACCTTTGGCATATAGTTGCTGAGGAGCATCTGGTGGCAGTTATTGAGAGAGGGTAGAGCTAAGCACCATTGACAATCTTAACACAAACCCTGAGAATGATGCTTTAAGGTGAATCTGAAGCACATGAGGGGAACCTCTGAAAGCAATGGGCCCTTGGCTAAAACATCTAAGGATTATGAGTAAGCCTCAGGTTCAGACTTCTCAGAAATTTAAAACAAGGGAGTTTGCCCATGGCAATACATGGTGAAATATGGGTAAGGGGAAATGAGTCAGGTACTTTGTAAGGAAGTACTTAGTGTGGCTTACATTTGCCAACTTTCTCTCTACTAGAACTCTTTTGTTAAATGGTAAGCTTTGGATATTGACCAAAAGCTCTTTCCCACATTCACTACATTTATAATATTTTTCTCCAGTAACAATTTGTTAATATTATATTAATCAACTTACTCTAAATGTCTCCACTCTTAACTTGATATGCTTCTCTGCATTAATATGGCTCCAGTGTTTACCATAAGAATTTTTTTAAATAAAATCAACTTTTGATATATGACATCTTTCCTTCCATTCAGACTACCACTACCCCCATCAGAGTCTCATTACCTATTACACAGACTATTCCACCAGCCTCCCACCTCCTGGTCTTTTTACTTGGATTCTTACCTATTTCCAATCCATCCTACACAAGACTTCCTAAAACACAGCTGTGATAGATACTTATTGACTGACTGACTTACTGACTACTCAAAAACTTTCAATTACTTCTCATTATTTACTGAATTAAGCGCAAATCTCATTGTCTGACATTCAAGGCCCTTCACAATCTTGTTTCAGTTTAACTTTCCACCTGGAAATATCCATAGTACAGTCTTAATATATATGTATGTGTATATATGTGTATGTTTATGGATATTGATATATATATGCATATATATCCATGTTTAATTGTAGCCTTCTTGGGAAGGAGTAGGGAAAGGAAAAAAATGAAGTAAAAAGTTCACAGTAGAGAACAAAAGAAAATGTACAAGGAAGCAAAGCTGGGCAACTTTGAAAACAATAAGTAGTCTTTATTACATAGGTTTTCTTGAAATGGAAATTCATTGTTTCATATTGAATCCTCTCTTAGGTTCTGCTGTGAACATGACAATGTTTTTTTTTTCTTTTCTTGTTTTGTATTTAAGTTTAAAATGAATTTTAAAATTAACAAAAAAAAAGTTTAACTTTCCACTAATAGAGAGCAGGGGAATTCTGGATCTGAAATTTCCCTGGTGTGGGGCAGTGGTGTCAAACTCAAAAATGGGAGACACTAATCTTATACATAAGAATCCCTGTGGGTTGCATACTGACTTATTTTTAAAATGTAGTATCACCTATGTTTTGTTGTATTTTTATTTGTTTTGTCAAATATTTCCCAATTATATTTGAATCTGCTTGAGGGACACATGTGGCCGGCAGGCCATGTGTTTGGACCCCTTTGTATAGGGAACTCTTGAGTGTGGAAATTTCCTTGATTGATGCAGACTAGCAATTATTCTGCAACTTATGGTCTTTGAGAGTTACCTGGAACACTGAGAAGTTAAGTCACTTGCTCATGGCTATACAACTAGTATGTGTGAGTAGCAGACCAGGTCCAAGACTTGCCCTCTATCTACTGGTCCAGATTTCTACCCTTATTCCACAGAACCTTCCCTAAAGACTAGTCAAATTAGGCTTTATGTCCTTCCTTTCATGTGTCCTGTGCTTTCCAACATCTACACTGTCATTCAGGCATATTGTTCACTGGAAATATTGTCCTCCCAATATCTGCCTATCAAAATCTTGTGCATTTTTCAAAGCTCAAATCGAATGCCATTTCCTCCATAAAGCTCTCTGGTCCCCATTATTCTCCATCAGAAGTGGCTCCCCTCCTCACTACTCAACTATGAGTGTTCTATCCAAAGTTACCAGTGATCTCTTAATTGCCAAATATCATGGTCTGTTTCACTGCATTCCTCATGGCTGGAATGCACTCCTTCTTACCTCTGCCTCAAAGAGTACATCTCTTTCTTTAAGAGGCAGCTTAAGCACTATCTTCTAGATGAGGCCTTACCCAATCTTCCCAACAGCTAGAGACTATATAATTATTGGTGTAGTCAAAACTATGTCATTATCTGTGTGGCATGTAGGCTCTGGACTCACTTTCTCCACTCACTCTCAGGTCAAGTCCCCAGAAGGGGTACTACTTCTCACCTCAGGGCTCTAAGGTAACCTTAAGAGGTTGTGGGATTTTCTAGTACTATTGCTCATGATCTTCCCTCCCCTCCCCATGTTGTATTCCCTTTAATATCATTTAACCAGTTAAGATGTCCTCAATGTCAAATAACCAATTAACATCAATTAGCTTTTGCAAAGGGATATATAGCGAGAAAGTATAACATGGACCAGAGCACAGCTACATCTCAAATGGGGATCACTCTCTTCCCTATACATCTTAGTCCCTGAGAACAAAGGGCTCAAATTTAAAGTGATTGCTGCAAAGCATTCCCCCCATCCGATTTATTTCTGGGTATGGCATAGCCAGTGGACAAGTTGCTCTCTTGCTTGTTGACACAGTCTCCTGAATGCCAGGTCAATTTGCTTTCTGGTCTGTGTCAAGCAGGTCACTCTCCAAGGCTGTCTCTTCATTAGACTCTGTGACTGATGCTATCAGCTCTGACTGCAGAGGATATCCTTGATGGCTTTCCTGACCTTTCAAAGCTCACAAGGACATAATCTAATATGTTCCAAATCTGATACTTATTCATATATCTTAGAAAAGACTAAACATAAACAAAAGAAGCAGTAGCACCATGCATTCATGGTATCAAACTGCTAGCAGCATGTAGTGGGCCTTGGCTGTTGCCAATACCTCTTCTCTTACTTGAAGACCCACATCATTTCTTCTTCCTCATATGAAAGCTACCAAGAAAGAGAGAATTTATCTGTTGAAGACTCTTGTATGCTCCCTCAGTTCTAGCTTAGTCAATTAAAAGGCTATTCACCACCACACAGTAAACCAACAGGAAATGCCCAGACACCTTCCCGCATTCTGAAATGAGAAAGGAAAAGCTCTCTCTATCAAAAATTTCTGGAAGGAGACTTAACAAGGCTCCATGTTGACATTGTACATATTCTAAAGACTAGATGTTCTTTGCCTTGTTTCCCCCACTGCATTTACCTTGATCCACTTCACATTTATACTATATGCTTATGTATGCACTTGTCCCAGTAGAATATAATGTCCACACAAGGAGGAGGTGTTTCATTCTGCGCATTTGTATCTCCAATGCATAGTGAAGTACTTTTGTTGTTTTTGTACTTAAATGCTTTGCTCTCCTGCTAGATGAGGCTCCTTCTATGCTAGTCTTGGGCTGCTGCCACTTCTCAGGTCTGCTCCTTGGGCTGGGCCCTGAGGTATCCTTTCACTTTTCTAGTGAAAAGGTGCCTTTAAGCCTGGGTCAGCTCCCTAGCCTTTCAGGTGGTTTCCCTCTCAAGTCATAAAGGGCCGGCACATAAAGCGTTTCTCCTTTCTGAAGCTGTGTGTGGCAGTAGAGAGTAACATAGTCTTTCTCATTGCAGTTTCTCAAATACTTTTTGTCATCAGCTGTGAACATCAGAATTTTCCTCTTCAGATCAGCTTCCTCCATCAGCTGCAAAGCTAACCCGAGCTGGGTTTTGCCTCTGTTTCCTGAATTCTGATCTCTCAGTGTCGGTAAGTAGTTTCTCTCGGTTGTCTTGCGCCTTCCTCCTTCCTGGTTTCTCGCTCTGTCTTTCCTGCTTTAAGTCAAGACCACCTCTTGTGCACTAACAGATCTCCAACTTAAGTGCAGAGACCTCAAATCCACAATTCTGTAAGATAACACAAATAATTAATATCCATTTTTTTCCATAGTCCCCAAACCATTCTTGAATTCAGAATTTTCCCACAGCAAAAAGCTTCCAAGTCCTAAAAATAGCCACAATGCCATCTTTACCAGTAGTCCATACTTATGCCTCTGAGGGGCTGCTTTCACTCAGGTCTCTCAAAACTGTATATATCTCTCCCCAAAAAAATTTATCTGGAAGGCTGCTTTTTCTCTCAGGTCCTCTTAGAACTGTCTATATTTCTCCTCAAACTGGTTTTTCCTTTGTTTCTCATACAAATGTGTCAAATTTTCTGCCTCTTTCAGTAAATAAAATGTTCATGTATGAAAAGGACATTTCCTTTATGGTATCATTAGCTAATATCTCTACATACAGTCTATACTTACACTGTTTCATCATTAATGATATTAGATATAAATCCATATTTCAAATAATCCGCATGATTATTTCAATTTTGGGGGGTTAACTTCTTTGGTCATTGATCAACATCTGACTAAACTATCATCATTTTTACTTCATAATGTGGTTCATGAAGAGCTCATACCAGGAGTAGGAGAGGGTCAATTCTGACATTTTATTTTTTAATTGGGCTCAGATAATTAGTATGATCTTCAGTTTTTCAATTTTTAAAGTGACTTGTCTATTTTGTGAGATTGAATATAGTTAAAACTAGATATTATAATCCCTAAATCCACTTACTTTGACCCCTGTAAATTGCAATGTGTCATAATATTCTGAAAGCAAATGAACTAATGAGGGTACTACTGTTAAGCTCTCCCCATTGTTTAATTCTTCCTGTTCCTTCAGAATACTTAGAATACTATGTTGACATACAGACTGAGGGAGGTTGCTAATGTCATTCTGTATATTAAATAGAAATAGTTCCTTTTTTTCTTTTTTTGCTCAGCATAATGGATTATTTTGCATCCATCCCACTTTGGAAATCACTGTTCTAAAGTACTATCAAGTTCTTCTATTATCAGGATAATTGTTCCTTCTCGCATCTACTTCATGGAGTCATTGAATTGTAGAATTCAGAAGAATCTTAGAAGTCAGATAATTCAGCCCTTCATCCAATAAAGGAATGTGTTCTATAGAAGAGGTGTCAAACGTGCTTTCAAGTGGTAAAACCAGTAATTGAAAAATATTTATTAAAAGAAAAAAAATACAATAAAACATAAATGATATTAATATGTGGTTTTCTAAGTCAATATGTAGCCCACATATCACTTTATATGCTTTAATGGCCTCATTTTTATTTGAGTTTGACATCACTGCTCTATGGCATCCTTCACAGCTGGAGAAATATGTCAAAACTAAGGTTCAGGGGATGGTGGGTGGGAAGAGACCAAGGAAAGCTGGGACCAGGAGTTTATAGGCATACCCACAGAAAGGAAGTGGAGGATTAGAAATCTCATGAACTTAATTATCATTCCTTGCAAAATTCTGTAACATATCATCGATGAATGAATGAGTAAAATTTATTTATCTTTATTTATTAGGTGCAAAACACTGTGCCAAGTACTGGGAATACCGATAGAGAAGTAAGAGAGTCACTGTTCTCAAGGAGCTTACAATCTAATGGAGGAGACAAGAGGTATGGAAAGTTTCAGGAGCAAGTCAGATGGAAAAGTCCCATGGTCCTGAGAGTGTGGCAGCAAAACAGTTATTAATGTATCTCATGTAATGTCATTACCACTGATACAATCATGTCAGTTTCTTATGCTGAACCATTTTAACAGTGCCAAGGACTTTGGCAGCAAGAACGTTCTTTGCTGGGCCTTCAGTTGCTGTCTATGGTTATAGCACCTGCAGGAGCAGTTGTAAAGCTGTATCTCCATTGGTGTTGCTTTTCAAAATGATGGCTAAGAGCACTGTACTTCAGCATTGCTATTCCCAAGACTTTTGGATTCAGTGTCCTGAGCAATTTCCATCAGTCTGAGGGGAAATGATAGAATAGGTAGGTCGTAGTGTATATGTTGGTAGTGGTGATTTGACTTGTTTGGTACATGTTGTTTCCTATCTGTCCCTCAAGGTGCTTTACTGCTTCAGGTAAGCTGGACTGCCTGCCCTGTGAGTGGAAGTTGGTTGGCATCTTGTATTATTAAAGGGATGGTTAATGACTTTGTATAAAAGGAAGTGATGATTATCATAGATGAGTCTTGACAGACTAAAATATTTTCTTTTTGGATAAGGCTACTCAGCTAGCAGATAAGAGAACCACTATTGTGATAGATTGTTTGGATTTCAACAAACTGTTTGTCAAAGTCTCTTATCAGTCTGTAGGAACCATATGGAGAGATATGGAATAGATTATTAGTGTTAGATGCATACCAAACTGGTTGAATATCTGGACCCAAAAAGGTAGTTGGTAATGGTGAGATAACAAATTTGAAGAGAAGGATATATTGGAAGGTTCCAGGATCTCTCCTCTACTATTTATCTTTTTTTTTTAATCAATGGCTTGGAAAAAGGCAGAAGTCTCATTTCAAAAATTATATTTTGCAGCTGAAATGCAACTAAGATGGAAAGCTAGTGTGTTGGATGACAGAGTCAGAATTCAGAAAGTTTTTGACAGGCTAGAACTTCTGACCAAATCAACCAACCATTTATCAAGTGACACTATGTGTCAGGCACTGTGCTCAAAGCTGGGAAAACAAAAAGCAGCAAAAGACAGCCCCTGCCTTCAAGTTGCTTACAATCCACTGGTGGGGGGAAACATGCAAACAAATATATACAAAGCAAGGTATATATGTACAAGATAAATAGAAAATTAGTGACAGAGTACTAGAATTAAGAGGGGTTGGGGAATGCTTATAGTAAAAGATGAGATTTTAGTTGGGACTTAAAGGAAGCCAGAGAGGTTAGCAGTCAGAGAAGAGGAGGGAGAGCTTTCTGGGCATGGTATATAGTCAGACAAAAATATCCTGAGCCAAGAGATAGTATCTTGTTCATGGAACAGTCAGAAGGCCAGTGTCTTGAAGATGTGAAGAATATGTATTGAAGCTCTCCCCATTGTTTAATTGAAGAATATGTATTAGGAAGTAAGGTGTAAGAAGATTAAAAAGGTAGGAGGGGGCTAGGTTTTGAGGGCCTTTGAATGCCAATGAGAGCATTTTGTATTTGATGCTAGAGGCAATAAGAAGCCTGTGGAACTTGACATGATAAAGCCTGCACTTTAAGAAATTCACATTGCTGGCTGAATGGAGGATAGATTAGAGTACAGAGAGACTTGAGGCGGTTCACTCATGTCCTACTCTTTGTGACCCCACGACCACACCAGGCCTTTCTATCCTCCCCCATCTCCCAAAGTCTCTCCAAGCTCATTTTCATTGTTGCTGTAACATTATCTATCCAACTCATCCTTTGTCATCAAATTCTCCTTTTGTCTTCAATCTTTCCCAACATCAGAGTCTTTTTCCAATGAGTCCTATCTTCTCGTTATGTGGCCAAATTATTTAAGCTTCAGCTTTAGTATTTGACTTTTCAATGAATATTATTGACTGATTTGATTCCTTTGCTGGCCAAGGGACTCTCAAAAGTCTTCTCCAGAAACGTAATTCAAAATTGTCAATTCTATGGTGCTTAGGTTTCCTTATGGTCCAACTCTCACAGTCATACATTGCTATTGGAAAAACCATAGCTTTGACTATATGGACCTTTGATGGCAGGGTAATGTCTCTTCTTTATACTATTCAGATTTTGCATAGCTTTCCTTCCAAGGAGCAAGTGTCTTTTAATTTCATGGCTACAGTGATTTTGGAACCCAAAAAATGTAAAATCTGACAGTGCTTCCATTTCTTCTCCCTCTATTTGCCAGGAAATGATGAGACCAGTTTCCAAGATCTTAGTTTGTTGTGTTTTTTTTTTTATGTTAAGCTTCAAGCCAGCTTTTGTACTCTTCTCTTTCACTTTCATAAAGAAGTTTCTTAATTCTTCTTCACTTTCTGCCATCAAAGAGGTATCATCTACATATCAGAGACTGTGAATATTTCTCCTGGCAATTCTTATTCTGACTTTTGATTCATCCAATCTCGTATTGTGTATCATGTACTCTGCACATAGGTTAAATAAATAAGGTAACAATATACAACCTTGTCTTACTCCTTTCCCAATCTCAAACCAATCAGTTGTTCCATGTTCAGTTCTAACTATTGCTTCTTGACCAGTTCCTTAAGAGATAAATAAGATGATTTGGTACTAATACCTTTTTGAGGACTTGCCAGATTTTGTTGTGATCCACATAGTGGTCAATGAAGTGTAGTCAACAAAGAAGAAGTAGATGTTTTTCTGGAATTGCCTTGCTTTCTCCATAATCCACCTAATGTTGGCAATTTGGTCTCTTAGTTCCTCTGCCTCTTTGAAAACCAGTCTGCTTTTCTAGTAATTCTTAATTCACATATTGCTGAAACCTAGCTTGCAGAATCTTAAGCATAACCTTGCTGGCATATGAAATGAAAACAATTGTTCAGTAATTTGAACATTCTTTGGCATTGCCCTTCTTTAGGATTGGGACATAAAACTTTTCCAATCCATTGATTACTGTTGAGTTTTCCAAATTTGCTGGCATATGGAGTACAACACTTTAACAGCATCATCTTTTAGGATTTTATATAGCTTAACTGGAATTCTATCACCTCCAATAAAGTAGCTTTATTGTTAGCAATACTTCCTAAAGCCCACTTGACTTCACACTCTAGGATGTATGGCTTTAGATCAGTAATCACACCATCATGGTTATCAGTGATGTTAAGATCTTTCTTGTATTGTTCTTCTGTATAGTCTCATCACTTCTTAATGTCTTCTACTTCCATTAAGTCCCTAACATTTTTGTCTTTTATTATGCCCATTTTTGCATTTTCCCTTGATATGTCTAATTTTCTATTTTGCCAATGTGATACCCATAGTAGCTGCTATGGATATGCAAGTGTGTTGCCATGTTTGAATCACAAGATATAACACACTCTCTTCCTTGAAGATGAAACTAAGACATTTATTCAAACATCAAAAAGCCAAATTCATCATAGTAACAAAGAAGTCTATACTCATTGTTAATGCAGGAAACACCAACATCCCAAGCCTGCTCCACTTATTCGGCAAGCTCCTGCCACCATGGGCTCCATGTGATCACATAGGCCTATTAAGGGGCAGGGAAGATCTTCAAATTCCCTTAACATTATATTTTCTTAAAGAGATATCTTGTCTTCCCTTTCATATTATTTTCTTCTATTTCTTTGCATTGTTCATTTAAGAAAACTTTTTTCTCTGTCCTTGCTATTTTCTGTTATTCTGCATTCAGTTAGGTCTATCTTTCCCTTTCCTTTTCCTTCTTTCCTCAGCTATTTGTAAGGACCCATCAGACAACCATTTTTCTTTCTTGCTCTTTTTTTTCTTTTGGAATGTTTTGTCGTCATGGTTGTTGCCTCCTGTACAATATTGCAAATGTCTATCCATAGTTTTTCAGGCACTCTATCTACCAGATCTTAAGTCTATTCATCACTTCCACTTCATATTCATAAGGGATTTTATTTATTTTATACCTATACAATCTAATGGTTTTCCCTCCTTTCTTCAATTTAAGTCTGAATTTTGCAATAAGAAGTTCATGATATGAGCTACAGTCAGTGCCAGGTCTTATTTTAACAGACTTTCTAGAGCTTCTCCACCTTTGGCTGCCAAATGTATAATCAATCAGATTTCAATATTGACCATTTTGTGATGTTCATGTGTAGAGTCACTTTTTTGGTTGTTGAAAAAAAGTGTTTGCTATGACCAGCAAGGTAGATTGACAGAACTGTATTACACCCTGCCCTGCTTCATTTTATACTCCAAGGCCACACTTGCTTGTTATTCCAATTATCTTTTGATTACCTATTTTAGCATTCCAATTCCCTATGATCAATGTGACATCTTTTTTTAGGGCTGTTTCTAGAAGATTTGTAGGTCTTTATAGAACTGATCAACTTTGGCCTTTTGGGCATCAATGGCTAGAGCATAGGCTCATATTACTGTGATGTTAAATGGCTTGACTTCAAGTGGAACAGATAGCACTCTGTCACTTTTGAGATTATACCCCAGTACTGCTTTTCTCACTCTTTAACTGACTATGAGGGCTACTCCACTTCTTCTAAGGGATCCTTGCCCACAGTCATAGTATATGTTAATGATCACTTGAATTAAATTCACCCATTCCCATCCATTTACATACACTGACACTCAGGATGTCGATGTTTATTCTTTCTGTCTCCTGTTTAATCACATCCAGTTTACCTTGGTTCATAGATCTTACAGTTCAGGTTCTTATGCAATATTGATCTTTACAGCACCTGACTTTCCTTTCATCTCCAGATATCCATAGCTGAGCTTCCTTTTGGCTTTAGCCCAGTCACATCATTAGTACGAGGGCTACTTGTAGTTGCCTTCCACTCTCCCCCAGTAGCATATTGGACACTTTCCAACCCGAAGAGTTCATCTTCTGTTGCCTTATCTTTTATCATTTTAATACTGTCCATGAGGTTCTCTTTGGAATGGTTTGCCATTTCCTTCTCCAGTGGATCACCTTCTATCAGAAATATCCACTATGAGCTGTCCATCTTGGATAACCCTGCATGACATAATTTATAGTTTCACTGAGATACACAAAACTATTGCAATAATCCAGGCATGAGGTGATTAGGGCCTGCCCTAGAACGGTGGCAGTGTCAGAGAAGAAAAGGGGGAATATGCAAGAGATGTTGCAAAGGTGATATTGATAGACCTTGGCCAAAGGTTGAATATGGAAGGGGTATGTGTAGCAGCAAGCACCCCAGTGTCCCCAGGGTGGCTGCTCACACAGGTTCTTAGATCTGCTTTGTTAAAGGAAAGCAACTCAAAATGGGTTAACAAGCTTACTTTAATAAGTCAAATATGTATCGTTTACCTAGTTCAGGGGGAAAAGGTCAGCACCCCGAACTTCAAAGTATACAGACAGAATTATCAAGACAGAAACAGATCAAGTAGACAGATTTCCAAATTGTCCAACCATTACATCCATACCAAACAACATCTGGGTTTCAAAGCCGGGGGGCTCTGGACAACAGCTTTCCAGAGTTTCATCTGATCAAATCACAGAACACTTCTCAAAGTGAGCCGCAAAACAAAGCTACACATCAGGGCTTATATAGCCTTCTCCTGGCTCAGAGAATGTAACAACCTTATTGACTCACTGGCCAATCAGGAAGTATCTACTGAAAAACAAGCCTCCCACCCCAGGCTCCAAGTGCACTTTAGCCTAGGGGCAGGGAAGATCTTACAAATTTACATTCCCATTACAGTATGGTGTATGTAAAAAGATAGTGAGAAGTTGAGGAAGATTCCTAGGTTGTGAACCCAAGGGACTGAGAGAATGGTGGTGTCCTCCATGGTGACAGGGAAAGTAGTAGTAGGCTAAGATTTAAGGGGAAAGATAATGACTTTAGTTTTAGATATATTAAGCTTAAGATGTCTACTTGATATCTAGTTTGAGATGTCTAAAAGGCAATTGAAAAATATGATATTGGAAGTCAGCAAAGAATTTAGGGCAGGATAGGTAGATTTGAGAATCAGCATAGAAATGGTCATAAAATCTGTGGGAAATGATGAGATCACTAAGTACTATAAAGGGGAAAAGAGAAGGCTCAGGACATAACTCTGAGAAATACCTATGTTTAGAGGGTGTAATCTGGAAGAGAATACAGCAAAGGAGACAGAGAAAGAGTAGTCAGATAGGTAGGAAGAAAACTAGGAAAGAGTGTTGTCCCAAAAACTAGAGAGAAGGGAGTATCAAGGAGGAAAACGTGATCAACTGTGTCAAAGGCTGGAAAGTGGTTGAGGAGAATAAGGATTGAGAAAAGGTAGGGAATGAGCTAGTAGAGAGGGAGAGATTAAATATAAGTGATAAGTGGAAATGACAGAGGGAGAAATCTGTTGGAGGAGACAGGATGCAATAGAATCACTTGAACAAGTCTGGAGGTTAGCCTTGGTAAGGATTTAGGTCATTTTATTATGTGAGAAGCGGGAAAGGAGGAGATACTGGCAGAAGGCATGTGAGTGAAAGGAATGAGGAAGAGGGGGAAAGATGGAGCTCAGGGCCAATGGCCTCAATTTTTTTCTGTAAAATATGAGGTAAGGTTCTTAGCTAATAGAGTGAGGGGGATCCATGGAAAGCTTGGGGAAGGATAAAAAAGTTTAGAAGAGCCACTGTGGAGAGTAAGATAATGAGTTGATGAGGGAGGTATTGTAGAATTGCTCAGTAACAGTGAGGGTACAGTTGAGGACTGTATAATATAAATTTGTAGTGGACCCAATCAGAACAATTGTGTGATTTTTTCCACCTTCATATACTAACCTATGTATAGGAATGAAGGTGGCAAGTGGTGAAAGTGATCCAAGGCTGACACTTGGCTGGGTCTAATCAGCAATGTGGTAAGGGAGTTAGGAATTCAAGAGAGAAGAACAGTATAAAATTAAAATTCAATTGAAATAACTTGAACATCTTTCTTCAAACAATCAACTTCATAAATAGAAAGTGGTTGACATATAGCTAAATTAAATTTATATGAAAATGATCTTGGGTTTTTGGTGTGCTGAAGCTCCATAAGGGCCAACAATGTGTTATGTCAGAGGGAGAAAAACTAAAGAGAGTCATAGTGTGGAGAAAAGGGGAGGTCAGGATCTTATTGTACTCTGCCCTGTTCAGAGTTCTGGGTAACACAAATAAGGAAAGACATTGATAAGCTGGAGAGTGTACAGAAAAGGAGAGAGAAGGGCCTTAAGATGATGCCTCACAAAGACTGACTGGAGGAACCAGGGATGTTTAGCCTGGAGAAAAGAAGACTTGGAGAGATATAACAGCAGACCTCCCTGTTATTGTCAGGTCTACAAATAGGTGCCTCAGTACCCCTTAACAGGGAGAAACCAGTCACCACCACTTGTCTCTTCTTCATCTGACCCTTATTGGATGATCTCTCTCCTGACAGTAGCCACACTGTCATTTTTTGGAGTGCAAGTATTTACTACCAATTCAAATGGCTTAGCTTCCTCAACTTCAAGCTGAATCTCCTATTTATTTCTTCTAAGTGTTCACTAGTACAAGGCAGAGTATTCCTGAGTCCGATCTTGTGATATTGCTGAAACTCCTTATCATTTTCTTCCCATCTGCTCAGCTCCTGAACACATTTTTGTTAGTCTCTTCAGGGGAGCACAAGTGCCAGAATGATATGGGCTGGATAAAATCCAGTGGCTCCCTTTTACCTTCAAAATCAAATATAAACACCTTCTTTTTGTATTTAAAATTCTTCACAAGGTGGGTCACCCCTTTCTACTATCTTCTCTTTGTAACAGTTTGCTTCTTTCCAAACACTACATACAATCTATCCATATTGGTCTATTTACTGTTCCTTCCACATGACACTTCCTCCCCCAGTTCTGTGTCTTTCTTTCAGCTTTCTCTTGTGCCTCAAATACTCTTCCTGCTCATCTCCATCTCTTGGAATCCCAGGATTCCTTTCAGAGTCAGCTTAAATGCAGGAGACCTTTTCTAGTTCTCTTAACTGCTACAGCCTTACCCTCCAAGGTTATCTTCTTCCCTAAGGTTATCTTCCCTTTATTCTTTATGTATTTTGTATGGTGTTATTTAGTCATTTTTCAGTCATGTCCAACTCTTTCTGATGCCATTTAGGGTTTTCTTGGCAAAGATACTGGAGAGGTTTGCTATTTCCTTCTCCAACTCATTTTACAGATGAGGAAACTCAGGCAAACAGTGACTTGACCAGGGTCACACAGCTAGTGGGATGATGAGGCTTCCTGACTTCAAGCCCAACATTCTATCCACTGCACCATTTAGCTGCCCATGTACCACCTAGTTGCATATATACCTTAGTGTACCTGGTTAGACATGTGTTGTCTCACCCATTAGAATGTGAGCTTCTTTAGGACAGGAAATTTTTTTTTTGCTTTTCCTTATAGCCCCACTGCTTAATATGGTGCCTGGTGTATAGTAAGCATTTAATAAATGCTTATTGATTGATTTTATAATTCTTCTTTCCTTTTTCTATGTGTCACATTCTTTCACATTCCAGCAGCAAACATTGGTCAGGATTCTCCTCTATCTCTTCATATCCCTTTTACATTTTTATTACTTTAGAGTTCTTCTATTTAAAAATAAAAATTTATACTGATTCCCTGTATCTTACAAGCCTGATCCCATGACCGATGGATACAGAAGCTTTGGTTTGCTCCATTTCAAACCTGTACTAATTTACTTGTCATTAGACAGCTTGATGGCCCTTTGGTCCTGGCTACTCACTGCATTGCTAGTGCCAGACTTAGTTCAAACAAATGATCAGCTTTAGCCCTACCACAGCTCAGAATTTTAATACTAAAAAACTAATGACTAATATTTATATAGTATCTATTATATGCAAGGCACTATGCTGAGTACTTTATAAATATCTCATTTGATCTTCACAACAAGTCTGAGATGTAGATATTATTACTATCCTATTTTACAGTTGAGGAAATTAGGTAAATAGAGGTTAAGTGACTTGCTCAGGGTCACACAGATAGTGAGGGACTGGTTTTGAGGCTGGATTTGAACTCAGGCCTTCCTAACTTGAGGCCCAATACTCTAATCCACTGCAGCACCTGACTTTCACAGTCAAACTATCCACTAGCCTCAGTTTTCTTGGTAGAAGGTATTATATGCTTATGTAATATCTGGCTATGTTTCTGTAAAACAAATACTTCATTTTTATGATAAACTAGAAAATACAGAGGCATTCCCAAACCCCTTTAATTTCTCTTCTAGGAAGAAAAACATCCTGAACTTTTAATATAGTTAGTAGTCACTTGGCTATGGAAAAAGTACAAATACATTTCCCATCTGGCTGCATTCCTTTGGTCTTATCCATCATTCTTCCCCCACCCCCAACCTCTTTATCCTGAAAGATCACATCAGCTCTTGTACTCATACCTCATCAGTGTCTCTGCTCCTGGAGTCCTCCTGATTGGAGAGCAGAGTGGAGAGCTCTTCTTAGAATATTCAATTAAGGAAGGTACCCAGGGCAGCCATCTTTTAATTTCCTACCTGGTTGAACTCCTTTGGACTTTTTCCATTTATGGCCCCATACCTCCTTTTCCCCTCCCCCCTTTCTGCCTTTTTTTGTATGTTGTCTTCCACCAATGGATTGTAAGCCCCTTAGAGGGAAGGACTCTCTCTTTTTTTTAGTATGTGAATCCCCAGGACTTAGCACAGGGCCTGACATATAGTAGGCACTTAACAAATGTTTATGGACTAATTGACTGGTGCTGTATAATGAGGTATATCTCTACCCTAATAAAATCTGAAAGTCATTGTAGGACCTCTGTGCCAGCAAATGGAGGACTAGACATTTTCTCCAATCCTCATGATCTCTCAAACCCGCCCAAGGAGGAAACATGTATGAAATAAAATAATTTCAGCTGTCTCCATAGTCCAAAAGACCAATAACTCTAATTAAGTAAAACTCCAATAAACTAGTAGCAATGTAGGCAATTCCCTAACCCCTAATACACTAATTCAATACCCTTTCCCCTACCACAAGCTAACCAAGGTGCTTACAACAGAAAACAATTCTATTATAGATTCTACTCAGTGTCAGGGAAAACCAAAAAGACAGAAGCTTGCTCCAATTGTGACATCAACATGGGCACACTCTGTGCTGCAACAGAGAACTCAGAGGACAGAAGAACAGAAGAAAACGGGGCAGGACACGTGTGACTTTGTGACACTTCACTAGGCTGGATAAAAAGAACCCAGAATACAGATGAGGCCAGTTCTGTACCCCTGTCTTTGGACAGAGACTGGGGCAGTGAAACATGAATTGCCCATCATGAGAGGAGACTGAGACAGGCCCTAGGGAAGCCACAGTTAAATGGGAGGGAGTGAAAGAGTGAATAATAGGGAATAATAAGTGGGGAGAGACTGACATTTTAAACACCTTAGGAGGAATAATGCTCTGTTAGACCTTTAAAATAAGCAGATAAACCCAAATTAAAGATATTAAAAGCAGGATGGAATATGGCATCTATATTAGATGAAAGAATTCAGGCATCTACAAATAAATATCATAGAATGAAGGATAACGAACAAATTACTGATAAAGCAGAGGAAGCTATGAATTTCCAAGAAAGCATGAAACTGCAGTGTAATTTTCCTGAATCATTTGAGAAAGAAATAAGAATTGTGAAATCAAATTTATGACTGCATAACAGAAATAAATGACAGAATCAGAAAACTTGAATTTATGTTAGCAAGTCTTGCCAAAGTTTAAAAGGAGAAAATAACTGACTGGAAATGTAAATATGTAGAGCTGAATGACAATCTAGATAAAAGAGAAGCAAAAAGCAATAAGGTTGAAAGAAAACGATATCCATACAAGCAAAATTTAAGTCAAAGCAGAGAAGTGTGGTACTTATTTAAAAAGATGGTGAATTGTAGTGTATAGGTCAGGGTTTGGCCTTGGAAGATACCTGTACTAATGGAGGATTTATGTGATAGCCCAGTGAATTTTGTGAATTTAAAAAAAATTGCTTGATTTTTTGAAAAGAAAATCTGAATGACTTGCAACCTTAAGAAAATATAAAGATGCTGATTGTGACAGTTGGTTTTTGTAAACATTGTAGTCCAGAAAATATACAGAACAAATTGTCTTTGAATGCAAAAATAAATGTAGATAAAGGTGGTATTCTCTAAGCCTCTTTTCTCCCCTCACTATCTTAAAACTTGAGAATTGTATTAAATTGAATATCTCTTAAATAATTTCATGTTTTCTCAACCATGATGATATTGACCTTCTGATATTAATCAATGATAGGTTTAAGCTTTTCACTTTGGACCATGCAAATATTATAAAGCAGATTTTTCCTTCTTGCCCACATTTCCACTATTATAAATTCTTTTTTGCATTCTCTTAGCTGAGTTCCTGAAATGGAGTGAGTCAATAAAAGTATTCAATTTGATTTCTGGCATATTCACAGTATCTAAAAATGCTACATATAAGCAACCACAGGGACATGGCTCTGGTTTGGGCACAACAGTCAACTTGCTCTAGTGCCTTACTTTAAACTTACATTTCTTTTTTAAAGTTATTGATAACCTTTATTTTTACATCATAGTAACTTCCCAATATGGGCTTCCCTATGTCCCCTCCTAGAAAACCATCCTTTATGATAGAGAATTTTTAAAAAATAGTTCAACATAATTAACCAACAATAAAGTCCATTATTATGCAATGTTCAATACCAATTATCCTCCCTCCCCCCCGAACAAAGAAGAGAAGCTTGTGTATTCTCATATTTCTTCTTGAGACCAACCTTAATCATTGTAATTTCTTTGTAACATCATTCAACTTCTTTTTAAAAATATTTATTTTACATGGATCTATAATTTGTCCCTTCCATTGCTCCCTCCTGGATTGAAAAACATCAAAAATTAAATGAAAAATAAAACTGTTATCATAAACACGCATAGTCAAACAAAACAAATCCCATTCTGGCCATGTCAGAAAACATAAGCATTTTAAGTTCATTACCTCTCTGGCAGGAAATGCATGGCACATTTTATCTTCAATCTTCTGGAAAAATGATTTATCACTGCATTGACAAGAGCTCTAAAGTCTTTCAAGGTTGTTTTTCTCTATAATGTTGTTGTCATTCTATAAATGTTTCTCCCATCAGAGAGGGGGAACCTGTGGATTCAAGACCACATGTGACCTTCTAGGTGCTTGGGTGCAGCATTTTGACTGAGTCTAAGTTTTATAAAACAAATCCTTTTATTAAGGCGATTTGCTTTGTGAAATTTGGATTCAGTTAAAGAGCTGCACTTGAGGACCACACATAGCCTCTAGACTGCAGGTTCCCCACCTGTCTAATTCTTCTTACTCTATGCTGCATCCATTTATAGAGGTCTTCTTAGTTTCCTATGAAACTTTCCATTTTTTAAAATTCTTACAGCACCATAATATTCTATTATATTCATGTACCATAATTTGTTCTTTCCAATAAGAAAATAAGACTCCAAGTTTCCAGTGAAAGACTATCATGAAAAGACTGACTATAAATATTATTGTACACATAAGTTCTTTTCTTTTCTATATCTTTTGCCTATGTCTTTTGTCTTTTGCAGTGTTGTAATCTAAGCTCTCTGCTCTAAGGTCTAATTTCCAAGATAAGGGCTATTCTGCAAATGTTACATGGTCAGAGGATATAAACAGGCAGTTTTCCAAAGGGAGAAACACAAACTATCAATAGCCATATTGTTTTTAAAACTAATAATTAGAGAAACAAATTAAAACTGACTATTCCCATCTTGTAAAATCTTTGTCAATTTTCTGGATGTGAGGGGAAACTCAAAGCACTAATTCAATCTTGTCTCACCTCCATGTTAACCTTAACTTCCTCAACTACAACACATACTTTCTGCCCTTAAGGAGGAAACAATCCGATTCAGATAATTTGAAAGATAAATAACCTTTTAAAAAGAAAAAAAATAAGCAAGTTTAAGATTCAGTTACATAAAAAAAGAAACTTGGACAACAAGTAAAGACCTTAGTGAAGAGATGAGTGGGGACCACTGGATGAGGAAAGGAAATCATACTTTTGTTCTATGTACTTGAAGAAGGCCTTGTGGAGAAGGTGCATTTTAAAGACATCTTTGAAAGAAATCTCAGAATTCCAGAATCACAGAATTGGAAGGGACCTTAGATAGCATCTAGTTGAAATCAAACCAGAATCACAATCTTTACTACAATATACCAGACAAATGGCCGACCAGATTTCCTTTGAAAACTTCTGGTGAAGTACAAACCATTGCTTCCTGAAGCATCACAGGCACTGCCTATCAAGGTTTTTCATGCTGGATGTCCCAAAGATACCTGAAATTTAACACATCCAAAACAAAAATCATTATCTATCCTGCTAAACTCTCTTATCTTCTTAACTACCCTATTCCTGTTGGAGGTACTACCATCATCAGTCTCCCAGGATCATATCTGATTCCTCACTCTCATGCATCTCACACACCTAATCGGTTAACAAACCTCCCTGTTTCTACCATAACAGCTTTCACATTTGACCGACTCTCTCTATTCACACAGCCACTGTTTCAGTCCTTGTCTTTATCACCTCCCACCTAGACTATTGCAATAGTCTCTTGATTGATCTTCCTGTCTCAACTCTCTATACTCCATCCTCCACCACACAAGTATTTAAGTCATTTAACTTGAGTATAGATCTGACCATATCATTCTGCTACTTGTATGTAAGGTGGATTTTTTTTCTTTTTCAGATATTAACTCCCAAGCTCCTGGCTTGTAAACAATTTTACTGCACTTGTGCATCATTATATAACCGTATATAATATAAACATTTGAGCTTAAGTTGTAAGTAGCCCATGGCGCCTGTGCTATGCTGAATCACCATGATATTGCTAAAGTTAATGTAAATTTGTGAGCCTAGTGTTGGCAAAATGCCTTCTTTGTCTCTTTCTCTATAAATCTGGGAGGCACAGATTTTCATGGTATGAATCCCCTGTCTGTTGCTCCGTTGTCCTTCTTTGTTTTGACTGAATCTAATGTGAACCTTCCAGGAGCGGAGCTCCTACATTAACACTACTCAACAAATTTCAGTAGTTCGTATTACCTCTAGAAATCTTTGCTTGACTTTTTAAACCACTCAGACAAGGCCCTTCAGGTCTTAGACCTATGGCTTTCCATTAGCCATTCCTCAACTCTTGGAATGCTCTCCCTCCTCAAAGCTTTCTTGGTAGTTAGCATGATGTAGTGTATAGAGTGCTGGGTTCAAATCCTGCCTCTGACACTTACTAACTGCATGACCCTTGGTATCATCTCTCTGGGTCTTGGGTTCCTCATCTCTAAAATGAGAAGGTTGGATTAGGTGGCTTCTCAGTTTCTTTCTAGCTCCAAAGCTATGATCATAGAATTCTTGTCTTATTTCAAGATGGAGCTTAAGCATGACCTTCTACATAAAGCCTTTCTTGATTCACCAAACTGCTAGTTTCCTCCTTCCTAAATTAACATTATATTTATTTAATGTTTATTCTGTTTTTACATACATATGTATATATACACACATGCTTTTCTCCTGATAGAATGTAAGGTACTTAACTGAAGGAGTGGTTTCATAATTTTGTATATGTAATCCTAGACCTTATCACAATACCTGGTATATCATAGTGATTTAAATGCTTGTTGATTGATTGCTTGAAATAGCAAATTCTACTTTTGGACGGTTCTATTTGTGAAGAATTTTTCCCTTATATAAAGTCTAAACTTGCCTCTCTGAAATCTCTACCCATTGTTTCCAGTTCTGCGTTCTATTGTTAATCTAATCCCTTAGCTACATGATAGTCCTTAAATACTTGAAGATAACTTTCAATCCTCCTTCCTCCCTGCTTTAAGTATCCTCTTCTCTATACTAAAATCAAAATTGCTCCAATAAATTCTCATTGTGTGATACTGAGACCCTGACTTATCTTGGTTGCTCTCCTCTGAACACATTCCAGCTTATCAATATGTTTCATAAAATTTGTTGCCTAGAATTGAACCCAATATCCCAGATGTGATCTGACCAGGCCCTAATACAGTAGGAATATCACTTTTCTAGTCCTAGATAACCTCTTTTTTTAAAAAAATAAAAGCTATAGTTACATTAGCTTTTGGAGCTGCTATAACACAGTGTGGCCTTACTTAGATCATAGTCCATTAAAACTCCCAGATGTTTTTCAGATAACTATTGTCTGATCATACCTTGTACTTATAAAATTGATCTTTTGAACCCGAGTTTAAGACTTCATATTTCTTTTTATTAAATTTTATTATATTACAATTAGCTCAAAGATCTAGCCTAGCAAGGCCTTTTTTGGATCCAGTTAAATATCCCTCATAGTTTTGTCACAAATTTTCAATTTTGAAAAGCATAATTTTATCCAGGTCATTGATAGAAGCATTAAATAGCATTTTTCTTGTCCAGTCACCTATGACTTTTCATGACCCCATGGACCATACTATACTGTCCACGGGGTTTTCTTGGCAAAGATACTGGAGTGGTTTGCCATTTCCTTCTCCAGTGGATTAAGGCAAACAGAGGTTAAATGCCTTGCCTAGGTTCACACAGCTAGTAATTCTCTGAGGATGGATTTTTACTCAGATCTTTTTTACTCCATTCCCAGCACTCTATCCCCTGAGCTACCAAACTGCCTCCTCCTAAATATCAAAGGGATATTCAATCTACTCAAATGAGTTTTACCTTGGATTGGGGGAAGGTTGGAATTTTTGCATCCTTGTCTTTGCCTTCCTTTCTGGATGGCCCAAGGATTCAATTGATTTAGAGAAGTAACAGACTAAGTAGATTCTGGGATATTTCTGTATAAAAGACATCTCTTGGGGAAATGGGAAATTGGGAAAGAATTTTTACAAACAGTGTCTCTGATAAAGGCCTCATTTTTAAAATATACAGAGATTTGAGTCAAATCTATAAGAATACAAGTCATTCCCCAATTGATAAATGGTCAAAGGATATGAATAGGCAGTTTTCAGAAGAAGAAATTAAAGATAACCATAAGCATATGAAAAAATTTTCTAAATCACTATTAATTAAAGAAATGCAAATCAAAACAACTCTGAGGATCACATCTCACTGGTCAGATTGACTAAGATGACAAAACAGGAAAATGACAAATGCTGGAGAGTATGTGGAATATGCATTGTTGGTGGAATTGTGAACTGATTCAACCATTCTGGAGAGCAATCTGGAACTATTCCCAAAGGGCTATGAATAATTGCATACCCTTTGACCCACTTCTAGGGTTATATACCAAAGAGATCATAGAAGTGGGAGGAAGACCCATATGTACAAAAAATATTTATAGCAACTCTTTTTGTGGTGGCAAAGAATTGGAAAGGGATGCCCATCAATTGGGGAATGGCTAAACAAGTCGTGGTATATGAATGTAATGGAATACCATTGTACTATAAGAAAGGAGAAGCAGATGGACTTCATATTTACCTAGAGAGACATACAAACTGATGCTGAGTGAGAAGAACAGAACCAGGAGAAATTTGTACACAATTGCAGACACAATGTATGTGTGACAACCAACTTTGATAGACCGGACTCTTCTCAGCAATGCAAGGTTATAAGACACTCCAAAAGATTCGTGATGGAAATGGACATTTACATTCAGAGAAAGAACTAGAAAGAACAGAGTTTGAATGCATATTGAAGCAAACTACCTGCTCTCTTTCTTTTTCTTGTTTGGTTTGGTTTTGTGTTTCTCATTGTTCATTCCAGCAGCTACAATCCTTATTTACAACCTGACTAATGTCTAATGTGAAAGTATTTGCAGATCCTATACTTGATTGCATGCTGCCATGGGGGAAGGAAAGGAAGGGGAAGAAAATTTGAAACTCAAGGGATTATAGAACTGAATCTTGTGAACTAAAAGGAAACAAACAAATTAATAAAGACCAAAAAAAAGATATCCCTTGGGTGGTATTAATTGCTCTTATGATAGAGGACATTGTAAAAGGAGGGTGAATGGGGTGAAGCATGACATCAGAGAGAAAAGATTTAAGATTCCACCCTTGCCCAGAATTTGTTGAGAACCATGAACAGCTGGAATGAATCCTGCCTAGCAACCAGCCAGGATCAGACTGGGTGAATCATGAGTCTTTGATTTTCCCTCTCTCCCTCACTCCCTTGGAGAATGCTGCCAGAATCTTCTCTACCCTATTCAAGCAACTCATGTTACTTACATGAGCCACAGGAATTTCAGAATGCCTGGGAAGTCCCCAGCACAGAAGAATGGGTGGGTACAGAAGGAAAAGAGAAGTAGAGATGGCTATTTCTGCCAGAATAGCTTGTCACTTTATGAGAATAGAAAATACATTTGTTTTATTTTTACTTTTTTATTTTATGAATTAAATGTCAATAACCTATATGTTCCCTGAATTAATACTTTGGGATTGTGAGGGCAGGAGAAATTGAGAAAGATAAATATTCAAAGGGGAAGAGGGACTGAACTAAGAAAATTGGAACTATCAACTTTTAAAATATTTTCATAATCTTTGCTGGGAACTCAAGGAAACAGAGCTGTCATTGAATAGACTATCAGGTTTTTAGTGTCCTCTAGTGGCTAGTAGGGATATGGCAGCCTACTGAAATTTTGAGACACCTGCACATGTGCAGATCAGGGAAGGGAACAGCACAAGAATACTACCGTGTTTCCCTGATAATAAGACACTGTCTTATTAATTTTTTTGGAAAGAAAAACACCAGAGGGCTTATTTTCAGGGGAAGGCTTATGTTGTCCTGCCTCAGCTCTCCTCCGCGGCACTGCTCTCAATGGCGCCAGCAAGCAAATCACTGGGGAAGAACAGGATGACTCGCTCACTGCTGCAGCTCTGATTAGATGCAGCTCGGAGCGCGGCGTGCGTTTCACAGGGGGGGAGGGGGGAGAACGGTGCATACAGAGGGTACCGTAATGTAGCATGTAGCACAGGGGATCACCTTCACTACAGTAGCAATCTCAATAGGGCTTATTTTCGGGGGAGGGCTTATTTTAGAGGAATCTTACACAGTAAGGGGAGGGCTTATTTTCGGGATAAGTCTTATTATCGGGGAAACACGGGGTACTACTGAATGGTGAATACAAATATTACACATGGAATCACACCACCACCTTTTGGTTGCATTTTAATCCATTTAATAGCTATGTCCCTGTATGTTTGAGAGCAGCACCATCAAGCCACTTAGTTATACCATTTAGCATGGAAACATATTGAATGAATTAACAATTCTGGAACCTCACTCTACCCAGGATCAAAGTACATTAAGAGGAACTAGGCCCAAAGTTACTAAAATGTCATCTACCTTGGATCCAGAGATTCTATTGTTAGCTGACTGACCCCAAGGAAGGTCAATAATGAAAAGAAAGTCCCAAGATACACACACACACACACAAATTTACCTTTCATGGTAGCAAAAAACTGAGGGTGAAAGTAGAAATAGATGCCCATCAAATGGTGAATGAATAAACAAATTGTGGTGCAGGAATGTCGTGGTAGTGATGGTGTTAATTTTGTGTGGGCTACTAATGGGTCTCTGCAAGCTATCAATCCTCTCCCCTACCAATTGTTTTCTCTATGTATTGCTGAGATAAGGGTCCTATTTTGCTCCCCTGGGGACTATGGGCAGGAGCCTCTTTTCTTTTTCTTCTCTTTGCCATTTCCTACTCATTCTCCCTCTATTTCTATTGGTATACCTATCCAGAATCTGATATATTGGGCTATGGCTCCAGTGACAGGTAAATTAGGCAGATCTTTCAAGAAGGTGGGATCATTTTGAAATCACAAAATATAGATGACCCAGCCTGGAATGATGGGGAGGGAGGGAAAGAGAGAGAGAGAGCATAAGAGCGCCTGCCAGAGGTGCATCAAAGATTATTCTTTTTTGCTTGTTTTTTGCTTTATTTTGGAGGGGGAAGGTAGGGCAATTGGGGTTAAGTGACTTGCCCAAGGTAACATGGCTGGTGTGTGTGTGTGTGTGTGTGTGTGTGTGTGTGTGTGTGTGTGTGTGTAAGTAAGTAATGTAAGTAAGTGTCTGAGGTCAGACTTGAACTCAGGTCCTCCTGACTCCAGGTCGGGTGCTCTATTCAATGCACCACCTAGCCTCCCCTCAAAGATTATTCTTAAGGTCCAACTCTGCAGAAAGTCTTTCTGAGTTCCTGACCTGGTGACTACAGAGGTATGGAGGTAAGGGATGTGGGTAGGGAGAGCAGTTTTTTTATATCTTTAACTTTGAAGTTGTATTCTTTTGATCCTTTATTAGTAAAATGAATTTTATTGAATTTTATGGTCTGCAAGTACCTCATTGCCTTTTAATGCTAAGCCTAGATCAGTGGAATGACCTAGGTTAACCTCAGCCCAGAATAAATGTAAGTAATATTACTATGCTATAAGAAACAATGAATATGATGGATACAGAAAAGTTTAGAAAGACATATAAACTGATGCAAAGTTAAGTAATCAGAATCAGGAAAACAACATATACAATGACAACAATGAACATGGAAACAACAATAATGACCATAACAATAACAAAATAATTGAAACTTAATTCTGCAAAATTACAATGACCAAACTTGGCTCTAAAGAAAACATATGAGAAGACATCTTTCCCACACTTCTTTGTACAGGTGGGAGACTTTGAATTGTAGAACATTTATGTATGTGTATATGTATATATATACATATATATAAAATCAGACTTTTTTTTTCCTGAACTAGGTTTTTTTCCCTTTTTCTGTTCTTTATTATAAGGAATGGCTCTCTGGGAGGGAAAGGAATACAATGGAAAATAAAGGTATAGAATACATCCATAAAAATTTATTTTAAAAAGAGGAAAAAATCCTAGCTCAGCAAAACTATGCAAAGTTAGTCTGTAATTCTATGATAGAGACCACTAAACTATGACCACTGCACTT
>NW_027187378.1:14810471-14862034 GCF_028583685.1 Petaurus breviceps papuanus
ATTCCTTTAGGAGTACTTAATTAGATCTTTTGCCAAGATTTCCCTAAGCTGGTTTTATCCTCCATTGTTTCTCCACTGTTTATGAGATAATACTGCTCATAATCTTCCAATTTTCTTCCCAGAATAAGGTAAATATAACCTATGTAAGTTATGCGTCCACATGGGTTTTCTAGATGTAGTTCTTAGGGAAGCATGAGTATGCATCTCTAGAGTCTTCTCTATCCATCTTTCTCCAAGTTGAGGCTTAGATTCCTTCCAGGCAGAAAACAGGAGATTGGAGACACAAGGCTGGCCACTCTACTCTCTTCAAAGAGGGTGAATTGGGTTGGAATTGTATCCATCCACTCCCCTAAATATTGTTAGTATAGGAAAAATAATTATTAAGTTTAACCTACTTTCCTAATTGCTCTCTCTTAATTGAGGAATGCCCCAAACTATATCCAAAAGCTTGACTCCCTTCCTATCAAAAGCCAGTTACACAAAGACCATCACACATAGTGAATTATAAATAAATTTCTGCAAATTAACAGGAAACCACACTCAGAAAAGTTATCCAGAGGAACATATATCAGACAATACACAGAGTGGATAAGCCTCTCCCACCGGGAACAATATATCTCAACTCAGCTAAAAGAGTCCTTAATCTCACCACAGGGGAAATTCCCAGAAATTTCATGTGGCAAGATGGGAACAGGGCATCTTCAAGGTGCCATATCTTCTATATGTTGACTTCTTCCCAGAGTCTTTCTCTCCCTCTAAGGACCTCTCTGTGAAGAGAAATTGGAACTGCATGTATTGTCTCTCAAAGCCAGAAGATAAAGATCATTCATCTCTCAAGTTTCAATAATTCTGTACTTTATGCAGGAATGGAGCATGTAATAGTTATTCTCTTCACTAATGAGGAAGTTCTTATGCAAGTGTTAAACTTGAGACTCAGGTTACATTTTGTGCTTCCTTAAAATCTGATCCAAGGGTAGAGCCAGGGAATGATATCATTGTGGGCCCTGATGACAATCACAGTGACTTCATCGATTGCTTATGTGACTATTCCAACTGTACTAATAGGACCTCATGCAGAAGTGATTACAAAAAAATGAGAATGTGGACCGCAACAGTCTTGGACAATGGATCTCAAATTAATAGGATTTTTAATATGATGTCAGATATTTGGGGAAAATATCTTTAAAGACTGTAACAGGGTTTTGACTAGTGGTTTGAATGATAAAGGCTCTCTATATTTGGGATACATGAAGGTAAACTTGAGATTTCCCATGGAAGTTGTTGGCATCAGCAGAAATGTGAACAACAGAAATGTGAACACAATGAATTTAGTATGTCCAGACCCTTCAATACTCACAAGACTATAAGTACTTAGTGGAACTAATTCTAGTTTTTCCAAAAATAAAAAATTAAAATTCAATTTTATTTTGTTTTCAGTTCCAAATTATCCCACCACCCGTTGAGAAAACATAAAAATAGAACTCATTACTAATATGTATAGTCATGCAAAATGCATTTCTGCATTAGTCACCTTCTCCTCCCAAACCCCTCCCCCTCCAGAAAAAAAAAAGAAAATGTTTCATTCTGTAGCTTCAGTCCATCAGTTCTCTATCTGGAGGTAGATAGCATGTTTCATTTTGTGTCCTTTGGAATTGTGGTAGGTTAATTTGTTGCTCAGAGTTAATAAGTCTTCCACAGTTGATTATCTATGCAATATAGCTATTACTGTATAAATTGTATTCCTGGTTACATTCATTTCATTTTGCATCACCTCATACAAATCCTCCCAGGTTTTTCTGAAGCCATCTCCTTCATAATTTCTTATAGCACAACAGCATTTCATAACATTCATACTTGTTCAGCCACTCCCCAATTGATGGGCATCACCTCAATTTCTAGTTCTTTGCCACCACAAAAGGAGCTCCTGTAAACATTTTTTGAACATATAGAACATTTTCCTCTTTCTTTGGTCTCATTAAGGGTATAGACCTACTAGTAGTAATGTTGAGTCAAAGGCTATATACAATTCAATAGCTTTGGGAAATAGTTACAAATTGCTTTCCAGAATGCTTAGACTATTTTGCTGGTCCACCAACAGTGCACTAGTGTACCTATTTTCCCACATTCCCTCCAACATTTGTAATTCTCCTTTTTTTGTCATCTTAGCCAATCTGATAGGTTTGAGATGGTACTTCATAGTTGTTTTAATTTGTATTTACTCTAACTATTAGTAATTTAAAGCATTTTTTCATATGGCTATCAATAGTTTTGATGTTTTCCTTTGAAAACTGCCTAGCCATATCCTTTCACCATTTATTAATGGAGGAATGGTTCTTAACTCTTACAAATTTGACACTTTTCTCACATATTTTAGGATCAAGACCTTTATCAGAAGAACTTGCTGTAAAGATTCCCCCCACCCCCTTTCCTGTTTTTCTTCTATATTTAGCCATTTTATTTATATGAAAACTTTTTGAATTTCACATGATCAAAATTATCAATTTTAGCTCCCATGAAAATTTGTTGTTTGATCATGAAGTCTTCCCTATCTATAGATTTGACTGGCAATTTCTTTCATGTACCACTTATTTGCTTTTGATAACACTCCTTATGTCTAAATCATATATCCATTTTGAGCTTATCTTGGCATATGCTATGTGAGAGGTTGATCTATGCCTCATTTCTGCCAGACTATTTGTTGCAGCAAGCACCCTGGAGTCCCTAGGGTGGCTGCTCACACAGGTTCTTGGATCTGCTTTGATAAAGGAAAGCAACTCAAAATGGGTTAACAAGCTTACTTTTAATCAGTCAGACATATATCATTTACCTTGTTCAGGGGAAAAGTCAGCACCCCGAACTCCAAAGTATACAGGCAGAATTATCAAGACAGAAACAGATCAAGTAGACAGATTTCCAAACTGTCCAACCATTATATCCATACCAAATCAACATCTGGGTTTTTCAAAGCTGGGGGGGCCCTGGACAACAGCTTCCCAGAATACAGATCAAATCACAGAGCACTTCTCAAAGTGAGCCCCCAAAACAAAGCTACACATCAGGGCTTATATAGCCTTCTCCTGGCTCAGAGAATGTAACAACATTTTGGACCCACTGGCCAATCAAAAAGTATCAACTGAAAAACAAGCCTCCCACCCCAAGCTTCAGGTGCACTTTAGCCTAGGGGCAGGGAAGATCTTCCAAATTTGCATTCCCATTACACTATTTTACCGTTTTCTCCAGTTTCTATCAAATAGTGCAGTCTTTCCCCAGTAGCTGGGAACTTCAGATTTCTCAAACACTAGGTTACTATGTTCATTTGCTTCTGTACATTGTGTACCTAATCTGTTCCACTGATCAACCTCTCTGTTTTTATCCAATACCAACTTGTTTTGATTATTACAGTTTTGTAGTGTTTATAGTTTGAGATCTGGTGTGGCTAGCCCCCTCTTTCCCATTCTCCCCCCCCCCCTTGATTCTCTTGATATTATTGGGCAATACTACTCATGGGCAATTAATTTCTTCAATTATTTATATCTGTCTTTTCTTATGTGAAGAGTATTTTATAATTGTGTTTATATAGTTCCTACATGTGTCTTGGCAAGTAAACTCCCAAGTATTTTATACTGTTGGTAATTATTATTTTTCTTTTAAATAGTATTTTATTTTTTCCAATTACATGTAAAGACAATTTTAACATTCATTTTTACATAAAATTTTGAGCTCCAAATTTCCTTTTCCCTCTCTCTTTCTCCTCCCTCCTCCTCAATATAGTAAATAGTTTGATATAGATTATGTATGTACAATCATATAAAACATTTCCATATTAGTCTTGTTGTAAAAGAAGAAACAGAACAAAAGGAAAAAAACTGTTGGGAAAAAAAGTGAAAATAATATGCTTCGATCTGTATTCATACTCCAATTCTTTTTCTGGATGAGGATAGTATTTTCCATCATGAGTCTTTTGGAATTGTCTTGGATCATTGTATTGCTGAGAAGAGCTAAGTCAATCACAGTTAATCATTACACAATGCTGATGTTACTGTGTAGAATATTCTTCAGGTTGTGTTCACTTTGTATCAATTTATATAACTCTAGTTTTTCTGTTCATCATTTCTTATAGCACAGTAGTATCCCATTACATCCATATTACCACAACTTGTTCAGTCATTCCCCAAGCAATAGGCATCCCCTCAGTTTCCAATTCTTTGCCACGTTGATAGTTATTTTAAATGGAATGTCTCTATCTTTTCTGCTGGATTTTGTTGGTAATATGTAGAAATGCTGATGATTCATGTGAGTTTATTTTATATCCTGAAAATTTACTGGTTATTAATTATTTTAATTAGTTTTCTAGTAGATTATCTGGGGTTCTCTAGTAAACCATCATACCATCTGCAAAGAGTGATAGTTTTGTTTCCATGACTTATGCTTATTCCTTCAACTTCATGTTCCTTTCTTGTTGCTATAGCTAATTTTTCAAATACAACATTGAATAGTAATGGTGATAATATGCATCTTTGCTTTACCACTGATCTTATTGGAAAGGCTTCTAACTAGCCTATCCCCATTACAGACAGGACTTGCTATTATCATTTTAAGGAAATCTCCATTCATTCTTGTGATTTCTAGTGTTTTTAATAAGAATGTTAAAAGCTTTTTGTTAAAAGCTTTTTCTGCATCTATTGAAATTAACATGATTTTTATTATTTTTGTCGTTAATATGGTCAATTGTGCTTATAGTTTTCCTAATACTAAACCAGTCCTGCATTCCTAGTATAAATTCAGTCTGGTCATAGTGTGTGATCTAGGTGATATATTTCTGTAATCTCCTTGCTAGTATTTTATTTAAAATTTTTGCATCAATATTTATTAGAGAAATTGGTCTGTAGTTCATTGGGGTTTTTTACTCTCCTTGGTTGAGGTATTGTAATGGGAATGGGAATTTGAAGATCTTCCCTGCCCCTTAATAGGCCTAGGGGGAATTTGAAGACCTTCCCTGCTTTGAAAGTAAAGTCTGCTCCCTAATAGGCTGAATGTAATCACATGGAGCCTGTGATGGGAGACATTTGGTAAAGAGTGGAGCAGAACCCACAGGAAGCATGGAGTCAGAGCTAGAGAGATGGTGGGAGAGAGAGGTGCTCGGGCAAGGAGATAGAGAGGTTTGTGAGTAAATATTGATCTTATATTGGTTTGTGGGAAGGATAAAGGATACAGTAGCTTTCTGTGTTGGTATGGCTTGTTAACTTCTTTATTGCTATGATGGAATCAGCTTACTGGTTTTGGGATTTGGTTTTCTGGTATCTAAATAAATGGTTTGCTTCTGTCCTCTATATGGAGAGTTTGCTATATTTTGTGATTGAGCACAATGTGGCAAGTTTTATAGTCACAGTCTTTATCATGACCATGGGTGCTGTAAATATTGCATTGGCACTACAGGTATCATAACCATTTTTTTGTGTCATAGAATGACACCTTCTTTAGCTTTTTTTTTTTCAAAAAAGTTTATGTAAAATTGAAATTAATTGTTCTTTAAGTGTTTGGTATGATTCACTTGTAAATCCATCTATTTTCTGTAAATATTCATCTATTTCACTTAAATTGTCAGTTTTATTGGCAGATAGCTGGGCAAAATCATTCCTAATAATTGCTTGTATTTTATCTTCATTTGTTTTGAATTCACTCTTTTCATTTGTGATATTGGTAATCTGGTTTCCTCTATCTTTTTAAAAATCATATCAGTCAGTAATTTGTCTATTTTGTTGTCCCCCCCCCCAAAAAAAAAACATAGCTCCTAGTTTATTAATTAGTTCAAGGTTTTTGTTTTGGTTTTTTGGTGTTTTTTTAATTGCTGACTTTGTTAATTTCTCCTTTGAGTTTCAGAATTTCTATTTTGGTGTTTAATTAGGGGGTTTTAATTTGTTGCTTTTCTAATTTTTTTTTTAGTTGTATGCCCATTAACTGATCTGCTGTTTCTCTCTTTTATTGAGATACATATTTTCCCCTAAGTACTACTTCGGCTAATCCTATGAACTCTGGTATTTTGTCTTCTTGTGGTCATTATCTTTAATAAAATTATTGTTTCTATAATTTGTTCTTTCACCTCTCCATTTTTTAGGGCAAAGTTGTTTAGTTTCCAATTAATTTTTAATGTATTCTTCAAAAACTCTTTTTCAATTCATTCTGTTAACATCTGTTTTATGGGTGAGTTCATCCCATTCACATTTCAGTTACAGTTGCCAACTGAGTATTTCCCTTCATCCTATTCTCTTATAGTTATCTTTCTCTTCATTACCTTGTTCCCACTTTGAGCATCTGTTTTTTCTGTGTCCAATGCCTCCCTTAAACTTGTTTGTTATTCAGTCATTTAGTCACATCAGACCCTTTGTGAGGCCATAGACTTCATGATCTCATGGACCATACTGTCCGTGGGATTTTGGGTTTTTTTTTTAGTTAGTTAGTTTGTTTGTTTTTTTGGCAAAGATACCGTAATGGTTTGCCATTTCCTTCTCCAATGGATTAAGGTAGAGGTTAAATGACTTGTCCAGAGTCTCACAGTTAATAAGTGCCTAAGACCATATTTGAACTCAGGTCTTCCTGACTTCAGGCTCAGTATTCTATACACTTAGCCATCTAGCTGCCCCCTCTCTTAAACTACTTTCCCTCTTAAGGGCCCCACTTTCCACCTTCCTTCATGTGCTATCTTTCTCCATTAGAATATAAGCTTCCTTTTCTTTTGCCTGTATTTGTATTTCCAGAATTTGCACAATTATTTAACACTAAACAAATATGATCTCAGACACCTACTACCTGTGTGACCCTGGTCAAGTCACTTAACCCTGCTTGCCTCAGTTCTTCATTTGTAAAATGAGCTGATGAAGGAAATGTCAAACCACTCTAGTATCCCTGCCAAAAATACCCCAAATGGGATCAAGAGTCTGACACGACTGAAAAATAACAGTAATGGCATAGAGTAAGGGCTTAATAAGTACTTCATTTAATCTTATCTAGGCTTTTTTGGGCTCCTTTTTGTGACAATTAATTTAGATTGGTTAAATTTCTGTTGTAAATTATTATAATCAGCAGCAATGTAATCTGCTGACCATTACCTATTTTTAACTATTGATTACTTTTTTTTAATAATTCTGGATTGAGATGATTTTTAAAAGGTATGGTACAAAAATAAAAAGAGTACAATAAGAGGTCACAGGAGAGGTACACCACAGAATCAGAGACATTTCTAGCTAGAAGGGAAGTTAAAAGTAATATAGTCCAAATCTTTGATTTTGTAGATGAGGACACCATGGTTCTGAGAGCTTATATGGCTGGTCATTAACAATTAGGACACTGTCCTGGAGTCATTTGGGAAACATGGGCATTTCATGCCTCTCCACTGGCACAAATTACTCATCTAGAACACAATGGCCATCAGTGTAGATTGAATTTTTAAAAAGTGGCAACTGAGATAGAACATCAGGAACAAAGAGAGATTTAGTGTTTTAAGCCTTCTCCAGTAGGTTTATTGTCTGAATCTGAATCACAGAGTTGAGATAGCTCCTGGGACTCTAAGCTAAAAGAACTTGGACTTCCTCCTTCTACAGTGAAAAGACTTTGTAGTACTGAAATTTAGCACAGAACCAGAAGATGGCAGCACAGTGGAGAAAAATAGACCAACAGAGGCCCCAAGAATTTTACCGTAGCAGAGAAAGCAGTTCTGTGTCCAATGACATCACCAGAACAGGAGATTTTGGTGGCTGTGCAGGAAAGCCAAGTAGAAAAGTGTTCTTATCATGTGGGAACACAGCCCTAAGATTATGAATTGCCCTAGTTTGCATGCTCCTGGGTTACAGGTGTTCCCTAATGTGAATCTTCTTCAAAAGTGTCACCCTGGCCAAATGGGTTCTCTGTGTGTATGTCCACACAAACACAAATTCCTTGTTCACATATGTTTTCTATGTGTATTCCTACATGTTCTCTATATGCATAAATCTATAGGAGAGTATACTCTCCTTTGTATATGGAGGGGAAATTTTTTTCATTCATTTTCTTTCTTTCTTTTTTTGTTAAATTCCTTTTTGCTTTAAAGTCTTCCATCTTCCAATTGGATTAGTAAAAATAAAAAAATAAGAGGAGGAATTGAAAAGCGTGGTTTTGAGTGGTTGCTGATTTAAAGCAGCCCTTAAACCTCAAGTAGCATTGGGGAGGGAGAAACAGGACATGCCTAAAAAGGGCCAAGACTATCCTCATTCAGTTTTTGTGGGAAATTCTATTTAAGTACATGCCTGTAACATCATTGCAATATTTACAGCAACCATGATCATGATAAAAACCATGACTATAAATATCTCATGATGGTTGACTGCAAAATATACCAAACTCTCTACATAGCAGACAGAACTGAAACATTTATTTAGACACCAGAAAACCCAGTCCCAAAATCAGTAAGCCAATTCCCTCATACAACCAAAGATATTAAGAAGCCATAATAACACTGAGAACCACAGCATCCTTTAACCTTCCCACAAACCAATATAAGATCAATATTTACTCACAAACCTCTCTGTCTCCTTGCCTGAGCACCTCTCTCTCCCAACATCTCTCTAGCTCTGATTCCCAGATTCCTGTGGCTCTGCTCCACCCTTCAGCAAACTCCTCCCATGACAGGTTCTGTGTGACTACATTCAACCTATTTGGGGCAGAGTTTATCTTCACAGCAGGGAAGTTTCCTGTGGGTTTTGCTGTACCCTTCAGTAAATTCCCTCCATAAGGAGACTACATTCAGGCTATTAGGGGTCAGAGTTTACTTCCAAAGCAGGGAAGGTCTTCAAATTTCCTCCTAGGTCTATTAAGGGGCAGGGAAGATCTTCAAATTCCCATTCCCATTACAATGCCTTAAAGCAAATCTATGCATCAGCATCTGGATGAGAGGCACATTTCATAACAGAACAGAAGTCTCTACTGAAGAAGTATGAGTCAAGCAAAAAGAGGTGGGGATGTAAAACAGTGATTTCTTTTCTATTTTGTACTTTAAATCACCATGATTTTTCTCCTTTACATGTCGTAATTGATTCATAAAGCAAAATGGGTCTTCTCATAATTTTTTTTAAAAAGGAACCATTTTAATTTTCTCTGTGTTCCTCTTTCTCTTTCTTACAATTGTAGTCACACTGTTGAAACTTTACTTTAAACCCAGAATATATTATATGACCAAATCTTTCCCAAGATAATCCCATTTAATAGCTGAAGATTTCATCTTATTTCAGCATCATCAACAGCAGATTTATCTTTATTTGTTTAAGCCGTGAATGAATGATGTGACAAGGTGGGCTGGGCTGTTCTTTTTCCCTGCTCCTTGTAATTGTCACGAATCATGCATTCCAATTTTCCAGTTTGTGCTTCTGTTAAAATTGCATCAGCCTTCTTAAGTACTTCAGCCTCTCTAGAAGCAATATTTGATTTTTTTCCCCTACTAGAGTGAAGTTAGTGCCTTGCTATTTGCATCTCCCTGGGAGACAAAACAATTTTGTATCCCCATCATGCCTAGCACAGTGTCTTGCTAGTAGCAGGTACTCAAACATTTATTGAATGAACATATTTATGAACTCTCTGTGAGGGGGAAATGTGCCACACACCTCTACTTCTGCCCTCTGAAAAGGACTTTTAAAATTATAAAAGTATTTTCCTATTAGTCACATCACCTCAGTATCAAATAGAAGTTCAAGATTCATAAAGCCTAGACAGCTTGCCATCAGAGAAGTAAGGTCATAAAACTATCTGATGTTGAATGATGTGTAGTTCATTCTGATCTAACCCTCCCTAATTAGTTCTGTAATTATGTCTCATTGGTCATGAAGGAGATGAGAGTGTCGGAAGAAGGGGAACCAGATCAAAAAATACAAATACTTGACTGAAACTGCTTTCTCTAAGGTTACCAATGATCTCAACTGCCAAATCAAATGACGTTTTTAGTCCTTATCTTACTCCATTGTATCTTTTTAAATTGTCAAATACTCCATCATCCTGGATACTATTTCCCTCTAGCTTCCATGACACTTATCCCTCCTGGTTCTTCTGTCCCCTCCCTGGTGTCCTTAGTTCATCATGATTTATCTCCAGCTCATGGAGTGTGGTTGAGCCCAGAGTTCTATCCTGGGCCCTCCTCTTTCCTCATATGCTTTTCACAATAATCTCATTTGTTAAGAATGTTGATCAATTGCTAAGGAAGTAAGAATTTGTGTTTTAACTTTGATAGTATGATAGCAACATTGTCCATTGTAAATGACCTAAGTTTTATTGCCCCATGCTACTTGTTATTTATATTGTTGTGGCTTTTGTGCATGTTCTCTTGGCTTTATTTTCTTCATTCTGCATAATTTCCCATAAAGCTTCCAAATTTCTCTCAAGTCTTCATATTTGTTCATACTTAACAGCAAGATACTACTCCATTAGATTAATGTAATAATTCTCTCAGCAATGCCTCAAGTGTTTGACATATGTTTTGTTTTTTGTTATTGGAACATCTCCTTAGACAAACTTGATTTTCCCTTTACATTCTCCTATTGTTTAGGTGCCAAGAAGAGACAGGAAGTGCATGGGACCAGGAATAGATTAATTGAAACTGTTAACATAAAGGGAATTGCTCATAATTATTGTTAAATATCATACTGAGAAAATATTTAAAAACCAAAGCTCTGCTGGGGAATAACTGAAAAAATGATGATATATGGATATAATATAATATTATTGTGCTATAAGAAATGACAAAAAGGATGATTTCAGGGAAACCTGGATTCATATGAATTGAGGAGTAAAAAGAGCAGAATTGGGGAAAATATTTGATACAGTAATAACAGCATTGTGAAGATAAACAATTTTTAAAAACTTAAGAACTCTATTGCAATGACCAACCAAAATTCCAGGGAACCAATGATAATGCATCATGTTAACAGTCTCCTAACAAAATAGCAATGTACCCAAATTGCAGAGGGAGACATATTTTTGGACATGGCTATGATGGGGTGTTTGGGATCTATGTTTGTAAAACCAATTTGTAAACTCAATTTGTAATACCAATTTGTAACATCAGTAATGATGGGGTACTTGGGATCTATATTTGTAACATCAGTCTGTAAAACTTTGTAACATCAATTTGTAAAACCAGTTTGTAAAATCACACTCCATTCCCGCCCCCCCCCCATCCTCAGAACATTAACTCTGCCCCTTCCCCCTACCTGCACTCTGCCTAGCTTCAAAGCATCGACTATGCCCAACAACATATAAATTGTTTATCTCAGCCTTGGAACACTAACAAGCTGTACCTATCAATCCTCCACAAAAGTATCTATAAACATTCCAGCTTAGGCAATTATTATCTCCCCCTTGGATAGTGTCCTGCTGCTCCCACGAATTCTTCGGTGCCCTATCTCTAGGTTAACTCCTTGGCTGCCTCAATGAATCTTTCAGGACCTTATCTCTAGGTTAACTCCTTAGCCTATTATCCACTGAGTCTCTGGTTAGCCTTGGTTCCCAGACATTAATCTTGTTAAACATGACACTGATGGGTGGCAGACTGGGCACTTCTCCATCAGCCTTTGATCTCTCACTGACTTAGTGACATTTTCAAGCCTAAAACCACACCTCTAGGTAGCCCCCTCTTGGGCTTTTTCCCAGTGAATCATGGGCAATATACCTGTGCAGTCACATTAAACTGTCCCCACCTTAACTCCTCCCTAATCCCACCCTTAATCACCTAGTTAGCATAATTGGCTCAGGTTCTACTATGGATGATTCTATATAAACCTTAATTCTACCCCTTTAAGGTTGTAGGTCCCCTAAGGATCCTTGCCCTCTGTAAGATGTATAATAAACTTTTACAACTCTGACTCCAAGTAAGCCTGAGCTGAATTCTTTCCAGACTTAATCACAGGTTCTGGTCTTAGATAAGATCAGAGTTCCTGATGAACCTATTGGGAGCCATCCCTCATCAGATATTGTGAGAATCTGTTTTGCTTGACTGACATATTTGTTAAAAGATTTTTGTTTTTCTTTTTTATTTTCATGTGGGGGAGTTGGAGGAAAAAAGATTAAATGTTTGTTAGTAGAAAAAAGAAAAGAAAAGCAAGCTCTACACTATTTTCAAAAAGATGTACAAACACTTCATTCTAGGCAGTCACGGCAGAGGAACACTAGAGAGAAACCGCATGGATAGTGAACTTGTAGCTAGCTGGGTGGGGGTACTTCTGTTTGATGAAGAGTAGTCTCCCCCTCTCCCTAATAAGTATTTAAAGAGTTGGAAGTTGTGGCTGTTGGGACTACAGAAATATCAGTGAGAACTGTTGGGGCCTCATTGGAGAAGAAGATTCAAATGGTGTGACAAAATGGTGAACAGCCATTAGATATATGTTGTGGAGATGGAGGTGGGGGCACCAAAGGGAGCCATGGAAGGCAGAAAAAAGAAAGATCTAGCCTTGGTTGAAAACCAAGATGGCTTCTAATCTTGAATCCTCAAATGATCTTTTAATGAAGTACAGGGATTTAGAGTAGATGCTTTTCATTTCCCAGTAGTTGCACTCCTAGATTCAAATCTACCATTATCATGACTTCCCTCACCCCCAGCTTCTCCAGGAAAAACTCATCACTAGGAAATTCACCATCTTGGAGATTACATTAGCCTTGGTACTCTTACCTCATCAGTCTCTTCAGTGCCCTCTTCCCTCTAGAGGACTGGAAAGCAGACAAAAAAAAAATCCTCTATTTAAAGAGGGTTCAGAAGCCCAACCAATTCTTCATTATCACCTGTTGTATTCCTTGGATTCAACTGTGGTGCTACCAGCACTTAGCACAGTGACTGACATATAGTAGGTGCTTAACAAATGTTTCTTGTACTATGTTGGTTAAAATTTTTCTCCCCCTTTTTCTCCTTGATTTTGAAAATGAACATTAGGAATTGCCTTCTCTAAAAAAGCACATAGGTGTATCTAGGAGTACATGGTTGAAGATTTAGAAAAGGAAAGAAAAGAGATTTTTCTTTCAGATCATTACTGAAACAACTGAGAGAGTAGAAGTTTTAATAGTTTCTTTTTAATTCCAATTTCATCCAATAAATGTATTATAATCTATGTATGAATACAATATTCACACTTATGCAAAGTTGGAAATAAGCTAAGAATCTTTTTTTTTTCTTTTTGGAGGGGGGGAAGTGAGGGCAATTAGGTTAAGTGATTTGCCCAAGGTCACATGGTGTAGCACCAAGCACCCCAAGCGTCCTCAGGGTTTGCAGCTACCACAGGTTCTTGGATCTGCTTTGTTAAAGGAAAGCAACTCAAAATGGGTTAACAAGCTTACTTTAATCAGTCAGACATATATCGTTTACCTTGTTCAGGAGAAAAGGTCAGCACCCTGAACCTCAAAGTACACAGGCATAATTATCAAGACAGAAACATCAAGTAGACAGATTTCCAAACTGTCCAACCATTAGATCCATACCCAGTCAACATCTGGGTTTCCACATTCTGGGTTTTTCAAAGCCGGGGGACTCTCAACAACGGCTTCCCAGAATTCAGATCAAATCACAGAACACTTCTCAAAGTGAGTCCCAAAAACAAAGCTACACATCAGGGCTTATATAGCCTTCTCCTGGCTCAGAGAGTGTAACAACCTTTTTGACCCACTGGCCAATCAAAAAGTATCTACTGAAAAACCAGCCTCCCCCACCCCAGGCTTCAGGTGCACATTAGCCTAGGGGCAGGGAAGATCTTTAAAATTTACATTCTTATTACACATGGCTAGTTGTAATAGTAATGGAATTTAAAGATCCCCCTGTATTGGCTTGGTTTTTGGATTGATTGTGTTAAACCCAGAGCTTGTGAATCCCACTTGTGGGATGGACTTGTTGATGTAAAAAGAGAGTGCTGAACTGGGAGGAGCTGGTGACATAAATTTAGAGAGACACAAGCAAAGAGAGAGGCAGAAGAATTTTTTGGAAGCAGCATCTTGAAGGCAGAGAGAGACTGAGAGGATTGCTGAGGGCCACTTTGAATTGCCCAGGACTTTTGAGAGCTGCCACCCAGAGCTGCCAAGGACTGAAGAGACATGGCTGTTATGCTGGTACTTTGTCTATCTGTTTTGATGTTGTTTTGCCATATTTGTCCACTGGTGAAAGACAGTCCTGTTGTTGCAGAGGTTCTGGAGCCTTGCTGTTGGTTCAGAGCTCCTGAGACTGTTCTGCAGACAGAGAGTGAATTCTGTCCACTGGTGAAGGCCAATGCTGTTGTTGCAAAGGTCCTGGCACCTTGCTGTTAGTTCAGAAGCCCTGAAGAAGGATTTTCTTGTTGTATGTTTACAGAAATCCTGCAAGAGGGTTTTGCTTATGTTTTCAGGGGTCCTAGGACTGTTCTGCAGACAGAGAATGAATTAATGAAGACACTGGCAATGTATCTTGTGGCCTTGCTAAGCTTTTTCTCCCCAGGAACAAAGATTGCTGAGAACTTGCCTTAGGTCAAGATGAAGAAAAGACCTCTCTTTGGGTACTAAATGCTGTGCTTAAGCTTGTTGTAACTCTGGGGTAGATGGCCTATTCAGTTGTAATCCAAGGGTGAGAAACTTTTGACATTTTTGTGCTCTGTGATTGACCAAATGAATGTACTTATGATTGGAAACTAATCTCCATTTGAGAAGAGGTGTTTTGTGGTTGACTAAATGAATGTACTGCCTAGGGGTGGAGTAGTATTTAGAAGAGGGACTTTGTGATTGATTAAATGAATGTAATGTCCAGGGGTGGAGTAGTACTTGATTGAATTACACTTGGTGAATGCTGTATTTTGAATTATGCTATATTTTGATTTTCTCTGTTCTTAATTTGTCACTGAATAAAATGGAGACCAGCTATGCTGGTATTTTGAACCTTGGGAAGTTGCCTTTGCTTGGCATTACACTAGTAAGTATTAAGTGTCTGAAGTCGGATTTGAACTCAAGTCCTCCTGCCTCTGGCTGGTGCTCTATTCACTACAACATTTAGCTGCCCCAAGCTAGGGATCTTAAAGGGAAATGGGGCACAAACCAATTGATAAGTTTATCAAATATCTTAATAATTTTACATTTTATCCTGTTGATAAGGAGTTGGAGGCATTAAGGGGTTAAAACGGAACTTTTGAGCTAAAACTGCAGAAAAAAGAACAATTATCAATAAGAGGGAAGAAATTAAAGGAACTATAGTCAAGATCACAAAAGATTTATGAGCTATAAGAAAGTGGAATACTTGGGGGCAGCTAGGTGGTTCAGTGAGTAAAGCATCCGCCGGAGTCAGGAGTACCAGAGTTTGATTCTGTCCTCAGAATCAAAACACCCAAACAAAAAAAATAGCTGTGTAACCTTGGGCAAGTTACTTAACCCCAATTGCCCTCCAAAAAGGCAAACAAAAGTGGAATACAACCTTCCAAAAGATATAAGATACAGCCTTACAACCAAGAAAAAATTACGCAGCAAAACTGAGTATAGTCCTACAGGGGAAAAAAAAATAAGTCTTTTTTTTAACTCCTTGCTGCCCCAAGTCCTTTTTAATAGGATGAAACACAAACATTAATACAACAGAACACTTCCAAGGATTCCTGATAGAAAGATTAGAGCTTAGTCAACATTTTAAAATACAAACAGAAGAACAAATACAGACATGAAAGGGTAAATATAAGTGAGCAACTGGGAAACATTTCATAAAGAGAAAGGGTTCACATACTAATGAGGAGTTGGGGCATGAAACAAGTATCCCCCTAAAAGCTGTTAGATCAATAGGAATCACAGATGAAGTAAAGATGGAGGGCCTGTGAGTGATTTTTATTATGTTGTCATCACAACATAATATAATATCTTAAAAAAAGAAAGGAAAGAGGGGAGAAAAATATACAGGAGGGGCAAACTAATAGGGGGCACTTATCTCACATACTCAAAGGATGCAAGTAAAATTCTATTCAAATAAGCAAAGAGAATGTTGCTTTGAACTGATAGAGTGAAGTTAATACGTTATCTTGCCCAAAAGTAAGACTCTATCCTGTTTCCCCAGTCATCAGCTTCAAATCATGCTACCACTACCCAGAGTCTCCCTCCCCAATGATGTCTAATTCCCCTTTATATATTATTTCCCCCTTATAATATAAGCTCCTTCAAGGCAGGGGCTATTTTGCTTGCTTTTATCTGTATACTCAGAGCAACTGACACATGTTGTTTTTCAGTCATTTCAGCTGTGTCTGATTCTTCCTGACATGGTGGATCTATGTCCATGGAGTTGTCTTGACAAAGATGCTGGAATGATTTGCCATCTCCTTTGTCCAAGGTCATATGTCTAGGAAGTTTCTGAAATTGCATTTTAACTCAGGTCTTCCTGATTCTAAGCCCATCACTCTTTCCACCTAGCTACCTCCATCTGGCACACAGTAAGAGCTTAATAAATGTTCTATCTATCTTCTATTTATCTTTATCATCCATCTATTTATCCATTTATCACCTCTTTACCTATCATCTGTCTCTTGTCATCTTTCCATTCATCCATCTGTCATCCATCTATCTCTATAATCTATTCATCCATCCATCTAATCCTCTATTCATCTATCATCTATCTATTTATAGCATATCTCTGTCTCTCTGTCTTTGTCTCTTTCTCTCTGTGTCTCTGTCTCCCTCTCCTCCAGTGACTCACAAATTCCTCTTTAACCAAATATAATTCCTCTGTTTCCAGCTTTATTGAACCTTACTCTTGTCCACATTACTTTGAGGTTCAGCAAACTGGCCTTTTTTTGTTGTTCTTCATCCATCTCTCCATTTCCTATTTCTGTACCTTTACATAGGATAACCCTCCTAACATAGGGTTCACTCCCTCCTCAACTTTTCCTCTTAAAATCACTGGTCTCCTTCAGGACTCAGCTCAAGCACCACCTTCTTCATGAATCCTTTCTTGATTCCCTCAGCTACTAGTACCTTTCCCTCAAGGTTACCTTCTATCTGTTCTTTATGCATTCTGTATATACCTATTACATTCATATTGTTTCTTATTAAAACGCAAGCTCCATGAAGACAGAGATTGTTTTATCTTTGCCTTTGTGTTCCCAATACCTAATACAGTACCTGGCATCTAGTAGCTACCATATCAACAATGTAGTATTCACAATGCCTAGGGTAACTATAAATATGCTGATATAGTTATTAATCACAAAATGAACAGGCTCTCTACAAGGGGGACATAGCTAAAACATTTATCTAAATACCAGAAAACTGAGTCCCAAAACCAGAAAGTCAAAGCCATCATGGTAGCCACAGAGTTGGCACACATAGTTAATGCAGTAAACACCCACATTCTCAAGCCTTCAAAACAAGGTTTTTGAGGTTACCTCAGGCAAAGATCCTCCTCTCCTCACCCATGGTAACTGCTCAGCCTCCATGCAGCTCTATTCCAGCAGCTCAGCACTGCCCCCCCCTTCCCCCTACAGTTCCTGGCAGTCTTCAGCAGGAGTCCTTAGCAGAAGTTCTTTTTTTTAAATCAAATGCTTTATTAACTTCTAGTTTACATCATTCATTTTCCCAAGATTTTGAGTTACAAATATTCTCCTTGTTTTTCCCCTACCCACCACTCCAAAATAGCAATCCCACTGGATATCCCCTCCTCTAATCTGCTCTCTTCCATATCTTCTCCCATACCCCCTCCAACTTTCCAGTAGGGCACAGTGGATCTCTATGCCTCAATGCCTGTATATCTTATTTCACAGTTACATGTAAAATAATATTGATAATAGTATATATGTGTCTATATATATATATATATATATGTATATATATATTTAAACATTTGATTTTAAAACTTTGATTTCCAGATTCATTCCCTTCCTCCCTTGTCACCCACCCTTACTTGGAAGAGAAGCAATTCAATATAGGTTGTACATGTATAGCTATGCAAAACATTTCCATAGTAGATTGTGAAAGACTGACTATATTTCCCTCCCTCCTATCCCACCTCCCACTTGTTCTATTCTCTACTTTGATCCCTTTTCAAAAGTAGGTGCTTCCAACTTCCCTCCCCCCCAACCTGCCCTCCCTTCTATCATCCCCCCTCTCATCCCCTTCCCCACTACTCTCCTGTAGGGTAAGATACCCTATTTAGTGTGTATGTCATTCCCTCTGTAAGCCAAATTCAACAAGAATAAGGTTGACCCCTTCCCTTTTGCCTTCCTGTTCTTCCCCTCCATTGTAACCATTTTCCTTTGCCTCTTCTATATGAGATAGTTTACCCTATTCTGTCTCTCCCCATCTCCTCTCATTATATTCCTCTCTCACCTCTTAATTTCACCTTTTAAGTATCATCCCTTCCCATTAAATTGGTCCAGTGCCCTCTATCTATGTATACCTGTACACATATATATACACATTCACATATGTATTTATATGCCCATATACCCTCCTATATACCGTGTTTCCCCGATAATAAGACCTATCCCGAAAATAAGCCCTCCCCTTACTGTGTAAGATTCCTCTAAAATAAGCCCTCCCCCGAAAATAAGCCCTATTGAGATTGCTACTGTAGTGAAGGTGATCCCCTGCGCTACACGCTACATTACGGTACCCTCTGTATGCACCGTCCCCCCCCCCGGGTGAAACGCACGCCGCGCTCCAAGCTGCATCCAATCAGAGCTGCAGCAGTGAGTGCGTCATCCTGTTCTTCCCCAGTGATTTGCTTATTGAATAAAGGTACATTTTTTTGTTCACATTTACCTGTTTATTAAAATTGCTGTCAATGTTCATTAAAATAAGCCCTCCCCTGAAAATAAGCCCTCTGGTGTTTTTCTGTCCAGAAAAAATAATAAGACAGTGACATATATGTATGTGTGTGTGTGTGTGTGTGTGTATTTCTATTCCCTTCAATTATTCTCATACTGAGAAAAGTTTCATAAGTTACAATTATTGTTTTTCCATGTAGGAATGTAAATAGTTCAATTTTGTTAAGTTCCTTATGATTTCTTTTACCTGTTTACCTTCTCATGCTTCTCTTGCTTCTTGTATCTGAATGTCAAATTTTCTATTCAACTCTAGTTTTTTCATCAAGAATGAATGAAAGTCTTCTATTCCACTGAATGACCATATTTTCCCCTGAAACATGATACTCAGTTTTGCTGAGTAGGTGATTCTTGGTTTTAATCTCAGCTCCTTTGACCTCCAGAATATCATATTCCAAGCCCTTCGATCCCTGAGTGTAGAAGCTGCCAGATCCTGGGTTATCCTGATTGTGTTTCCACAATATTCAAATTGTTTCTTCCTGGCTGCTTGTAATATTCTCTCCTTAATCTGGGAATTCCAGAACCTGACTATAATATTCCTAGGAGTTCTCTTTTTGGGGATCTTTTTCAGGAGGTGATCTGTGGATCCTTTCAACCTCTATTTTGCCCTCTGGTTCTAAAAACATCAGGGCAATTTTCCTTACGAATTTCTTAAAGGATGACTTCTAGGTTCTCTTTTTGTCATGGCTTTCAGGTAGTCCAATAATTTTTAAATTATCTCTCCTGGATCTATTTTCCAGGTCAGTGGTTTTTCCAATGAGATATTTCACATTGCCTTCTAATTTTTCATTTGTTTGGATCTGTTTAATAGTATCTTGATTTCTCATAAATTCACTAGCTTCTATTTGCCCCAATCTAATTCTGAAGGAATGATTCTCTTCAGTGAGCTTTTGAGATTCTTTTTCCATCTGGCAAATTCGACTTTTTAAGGCATTCTTCTCCTGATTGCCTTTTTGAGCCTCTTTTGCCATTTGAGTTAGTCTATTTTTTAAGGTGTTATTTTCTTCAGTCAGGTTGTTGACTCTCATTTCATAATTTTCTTGCATTATTCTCATTTCTCTTCCCAATTTTTCCTTCACTTCTCTTATTTGGTTTTCAAAATCCTTCTTAAGGTCCTCTGACTTCACTGTCTTCCTCCTGTTCCATGCTTTGGTCCTTTTTGTCCCCAAAATAGGAGTGTAAAGTTGGATTGTTCTGCTTGGTTTTCTTCCTTTGCCTCCTCATGTTGCCATTCAATCACTTGACTTTTGGGCTTTTTGCCACAGTAGGACTCTGCCACCAGACAGGGGATCTTCGTCCCAAATGCTGGGGTTTTCTCAGCTACCGAAGGTATTAGTTGGGTGCCCTCTCTCAAGCCTCCACACACTCTGGCAAGCTGGTCACACACCCCAGGACCTCCACCCTAGATCACAATTCAGTTCCAAGCAGGTTAAAGCAAGAGCAATTACCCCTCAAACTAGTCGCTTGGTCCACCTACAATCTGCAGGTCAGGAGCTGAAGCTGCCACCAGTCATGGCTACACCAAGGCGCCTTGGCGTCTTCTCCCCTGGGGGCAAAGGCTGACGGCATTCCCAACTACTGGATCCCAAAGTCTATACTGCACTGACCTCTCACTTTGTTCTTAGCATCTATCCTTAGCAGAAGTTCTGGCTAGCTCTGAAAAAAAAAAAAGTTTGCCTGGCTTCTCACTGAGTTGGCTCCAGCCCAGCTCCTTCTTGGCTCTGGCTCCTTCCTGCCCCACCCCTTCCTGCTACATCAACAAGTTCAAGGGGCATGGAAGATCTTCAAATTTCATTACCATTACAGCTACTGAATAATTAATTGTTAATTGATTGTGTTATTTTATTTGTGATGGTCAGTCAGAAAACACAAGTTCAAAGGAAAACATGTAATGAAATAGGTAAGAAATGTAGTAAAGCAGCAGCCAGTCATTTTCCCCTAAACCTGGCAGTCCATGCCTTTTGATGCTGCAGGGTCATTTATGTGTTCTCGTAATAATAGGTTTGCTACCTTATGGTCTCTGTTGGATGCTGTTGAGATGGATGTGCAGTCCACACAAGGCAATGCTTTGTTAAACGCATAATTTCTGCCACATAATCCATTGCCTCCAGGCTCTGGCTCAACTGAAATCCTTACTAATCTTTTCCTTGGGGAAATATTGGGTGCTGCCCCTTAATTACGTTCTTTCAGCATAATTAGAAAAGATAGACACCCTTGCCCAGGACCAGGAAAAACAAAACAAACAAAAACAAAAACTCTATTCTTCAGTCCTTTCTTGTTCCCTCAGGGTCTTTACTATTAAAACTTCTCATCTTCCCCAGTAGATTGTCAACAACAGGTGCTAACCTCATCAGAACAAAGTGCAGTTCTCCTAGCTAGCTAATGACCTCATGCTTAGTCTTGGGTTATTCTTTCAAAGATCTCTAGTTTATGATGAACACTCCATGCACCTCCCAAATTTAATCTCTGAAAGCTAGACTATAAACCAGTTAATGGTCACTACACAGTTCTAGATTTGAGATTCCCCGGATTTTTAACCTTAAATCTTTTCTATTCTTTCATGTAGATGAATGATTGCACAAAAGACTGAGAATAAACAGCAGGCTTTGGGTAAATAATCAGACTTTTTCTGGCCCTTTCATATACAGATGTGGCCAGTAAGCACTTAAACATTTTTTAAGTCTTATTTTTTTTATTTTTAATTTATGAAGTAAAACAGGTATTTCCATAACAGTATAATTTTTTAAACGATGATTGCACATAAAACGACAAATCTATTATGTACAACTTGCTATTCCTTTTAAATATATAATAAAGTAATCATGTAAATTTCTTTTTTCCTTTTTTTTTTTTAAAGATGAGGTCTATGATTTTTTGATATGTTTCCTCTTGCATATGTCTCAAGAATTAGTCTCTTAATGAGAACCCTGGCATGGATCTCCTTCATGTCTACTTGGGGTAGAACCCTGAAATGGTTTTCAGGGACTCAGGATCCTCAATCAAGGGCAAAAATAAAAAGAATTACAAAGTATTGTCTAGTCAGAAGTGACAAGGGACTTTGAATTAGCATCAGGCACAGTTAGATAGATAGATAGACAGACAGACAGACAGACAGACAGACAGACAGACAGATAGATAGATAGATAGATAGATAGATAGATAGATAAATTGATTAATTAATTTACACTGAAGCTCCATTCTAGCTGATTTTTATGGGCTCCTCTTAGCTATGTGTGGTGTATCACAGCCTTGGCTATGTATGAACCAAAGAGTTTTTGGTCTGTTATTGCCAGGATGATGCCTTCTACTTGTTGCACCTTAGCAGACTTTAATGAAGAATGAGCAGATGGCCTTAAAGAGATGAAGCATTGTAACAGAAACACCTTGTCAAAGAGCCCTGCAGAGAATGTATAAGGTCAAGTACAGATGAAATATCTAACAAAGAGAAGTGACACCTGACAGAAATGACAAAACTAGTGGAGAGAAGAGAAATGACACTCAACAAAAAAAAGCAACAGAGGGAAACTACAATGACATTGCCACAGGAGATGAACAGCTCTGCAGCTTTGGAATCATAATACTGCAAGTTACCTGAACATGAGTGTATCCTGAATATCCCTTCCCTCCCTACACCCTAGCTACACGTGTGCCTTATGTGTCTGCCATATATGTTTTCTGACCACACAGGTTTCTTGTGTGTGCCTCAGGTCCCCCCCCCCCCAACAATCTACCTTCCATTCAGCCACTAAAATGATTTTCTTAACACACAAATCCAATCATGTCACCATTACCCACCCACCTCCCACCCCGCCACACACATTTAATAAACTCCAATGGCTCCCTCTCATCTCCAGTAGCAAATCCAAAATGCTCTGATTGGTATTCAAAATCCTTCATAACTTAGTCCCCTCCTACCTTTCCAGTCTTCTTATACCTTACTCCCCACCATGTAGTATTCATAGTATTCAATGACACTGGCCTCCTAGCCATTCCATGAACAAGACACTCCATCTCGCAGCTCTGGGGCCTTCTTTCTGGCTGTCTCCAATACCTGGAATGTTCTCCTTCATCTGCTCTTACTACTGACCTCTCTGGCTTCCTTTAAGTCCCAATCAATGCCTTCCCTCTGTTAATTATCTCCTGTTTATCCTGCATATAGCTTGTTTTGTATATATTTGTTTGTGTTCTGTCTTTCTTATTGTGTTGTAAGCTCCTTAAGAGTACCAACTGTCTTTTGCCTCTTTTTGTTTTCCTGGTGCTTAGCATAGTGCCTGACACATAGGAAGTGCTTAATAATTTTTGTGATTGATTCCCTAGTCCTGTATGTTCTCGTGGCATATTTTATGCTCATCTATTTTCAGTCCATGCTTGATCTTCTGTAGATAGCTTTTTAAATATTTAAGTTAGTTTGTGTGGGTTCCTTGTGCATCCACATTGGTCCTTTGAGAAAAATCCTATTTTCATCAGAAGTTTCCTTTTGTATATTTAGAATTTCAAGTATTTACTGACTGAAGTATTTTCTGGGCTCTTTTTTGTCTCCTTATTGTGGTAATTGAATCATATCCATCCTTCAACTTCTTTAAGAAATTCTAATAGTCTGGTAATAACTAATTTTTTTTTAATTTGACATTTTGAGGGGCATAAACACCTGGTTTAAATAGATTTGGTTTAAGTTATAATTACAGAGCACAGCTTCTTGTTTTTATTCTTTCTCTTAATTTCATATTGGTTTTAATCTTTGCTTTCACAAGTCAGTGGTCTAAGTGTATATAGAGAGGTGATTAGAACAATTCACATGTCACTTATTCATTTCCTGTCTATTAAAATATAATCAATTCTGGGGCTGCCAGGTGGCTCAGCGAGTAAGAGCACCGGCCCCAGTGTCAGGATGACCTGGGGATCGAATCCCGGGCTCAGATACTTAGCACCACACCCAGAAATAACTGGCCATGTAACCTTGAGCAAGTTACTTAACCCCAATTGCTTTTAAAATATATATATATATATATATATATATATATATATATATATATATAATCAATTTTATATTTGACAATTTTATTTAGTGTTTGCCATGTCAAGCCCTTTCTGACTCTTCTCAAAGGAAATATTAATGATATATAGGCACAGAGACAATGTGTGTCATAGTAGAGAGAGAAGCTAGAAACATCTGGGTTCAAATCCTACCTCTGCTTCATATAGACTCTATGGTATGGGGTGAGTCAACCTCTCTGTGCTCTAGGCAACTCTAAGATGTTAATTTGCCAAGAAGGTAGTCATTTATACTGGTAGAAAAAGTCCTCTTACTTGGGTGTTCCCTATACCAATGAAATCACAGATCCAGATCCTATCTACCTATAAAGGCATAAGTCTTCCATATAAGCTATACACTTTTTTCTTGCTTTTTTTTTTGGAGGGGGGAAGGCAGGGCAATTTGGCGTTAAGTGATTTGCCCAAGGTCACACAGCTAGTAAGTGTTAAGTGTCTGAGGCCAGATTTGAACTCAGGTCCTACTGACTCCAGGGCTGGTGATCTATTCACTGTGCTACCTAGCTGCCCCAAGGCTATACACTTTTGACCTTTCTCATTCCTGCCAACTACTTTATTTGATTCTTCAGAGAGAAACCGTAAATCATCTGTCCATTTAGCTGCAACTTCCTTTTGTCTTCTAGTTGTATCTATAACAAGAATATAAAAATTAATATAATTCAGTTCCTTTAGTAGTATTTCTGTTTGGGAACTGGAGAAAGTTTTCACATTTAGAGTAAAGTTAATGTTTGTAATATCTAAAAAACTGTAATTCCTAGCACCTATCCTCTCTTCTGACACTGCTACAATAACTGCAGAAGTGAAAGAGGACTTCACAGGACTGAGGGCCATTTTGTAGCCCTCTTCCCTCCCCCCATTCCTACAATACATTATTGCTGTTCCCACCAAAAGACTATGTCTGTTTTTCCAAGACCAGACTAAGTATGGAGAGACTCAACTCCAGAAAGCTAGACATTTGATTAAATTTTTTGGTCATGAAAACCCATGAAATGAAATATGCACTTAATATGTGTTTGTTGAATTGAAACATTCTTCGTGGAATCACCAGTTATCACATTGAAACATTTCAATGAACCATCTGAGATAAACAACGTGCCTCTCCAGATCTCTCCCTACCAGAACCTTGCCTAGGAAGGGAAAAAGCATTTATTAAGGACCTAGCATATGCCAGACAACGTGCTAAGTGCTTTATAAATCTTATCTCATTTGATCTAGGACCAGGACTTCAGAAGTCAGGCTTGATACTCATTCTGATCCCTACCAACTATTGCATGGATATACTACTACTGCCCCTGCTAGCAATCATCCTATATCTATCTCTCCTCCTCTTCTCATCTAAACTACTTGAAAAACCTGCCTGTCCTCAGTGCCTCCACTTCCTTTCCTCTTGCTTGTAAAAATTCTATAATCCAGCTTCTGACCTCATCACTCAAATGAAACTGTTGTCTCCAAAGTTAGCAATGCTCATTTAATTGCCAAATCTTATGACCTCTTCTCAATCTTCATCCTTTTGGACATCTGCAGCATTTGACACTGTTGGTCACTCTCTTCTCTTGGATAGTCTCTCCTACCTAGGTTTTTGAGATGCTATTTTTTGGTTCTTCTACTTCTCTAATTGCTCCTCAGTTTCTTTTGCCAAAATTCATCTTTACTCATGTCACGTCAACTAATTTAGGTGCCCCTCAAGGTTCTGTCTTTGACCTTTTTCTGTTTTCTTCATACTATCTCACTTGGGGAACTCATTAGCACCCGTGGGTTCATAGTTAGCTCTATGAAGATCTATAAATTCTCCCACACTCTCTCTCCTGAACTATAGCTCAATATCATCAATTAGCTGTTGGACATATTGAGCAAGATGTACTATAGGCATCTCAATCTCAATCCCCACATAAAACTCATTGCCTTTCTTCCTGATATCTGCCTCCTTTCAAAAAATTCCTCATTACTCTTAGGGCCCTATCATCTTCCCAGTCACCAAGGTTCACAAACTTGGCGTCCTCCTTTTCTCCTCACTGTCACCCCATATGGCCAATCCATAGATAAACATTGTCATTTCTGTGTTCACATCTTTTATATGATAACACCTTCTCTCTTCTCCCATAGCCACCATTCTAATTAAGGTCCTCGTCACCTGTTACCTGGGCCTCAGTTCTTTCTTCTTCAACATAGCCTTCACAAAGATGTCAAAATGATTTTCCTGTAGTCTAGGGCTGATCATTTCACTCTTTGATCAATAAACTCCAGTGGCTCCTTATTACCTTTACTATCAAACATAAAGTCCTCTGTTTGGCATTTAAAGTTCTACACAACCTGACCCCTTCCTACCTTTCAAGCCTTCTTACATGATATCCCTTTTCATATATTCTGTGATCCAGCCAAACTGCCCTGTTTACTATTCTTCACATATAACACTCCATCCTCCATCTCTGCCTTTGTACTGAATGTCCCCCAGGCCTGGAATACTCTCTTTCCTCACCACCTCTTAGAATTCCTGGCTTCCTTCCTGACTTAGCTCAAATGTCATCTTCTGCAAATACCTTTCACAACTTCCCCCAGCTGCCACAGTCTTCCCCTGTAAGGTTACCTACCATCTTCTGTGTGTATCATGTATGTACCTCTTTATTTACATGTTCTCTCCCCATAAGAAAGTAAATTCCTTGAGTGCAAGGACAATGTTTTCTTGCCTTTTTGGTATTAGTACTTGGCACATAGTAAGCACTTAATAAATGCTTGTTAACTGGTTGACTGTTTTAATAGGCTCCAAAATGGTCTCCATGCTTCCAGTCCCAGTCCCCCTCTTCAATTCATGCTCTACGCCATTGTGAAACTAATAGTCCTAAAACATAGGCCTGACCATATTAAAATCGAATAAACCAATTACAAGTCATTTTTTAGGTATATATGCTTCTTATCTTGGATTGAGACAAAGGAACTGGGACCAAGTCTGAGTCAGGTCATTCAGTATGCAATCTGCAATTACTGATGAATCCCTAAACCTGACCTGAATTCTTTACTGGATTAAACTCTTTTTCCATTGCATTTGAAAGAATACAACTTACATCATCCTCTATCACCAAAGGACTCTGGATGCTGGAAGTTCTAGTCCATAGGCACGTGATGCTTTGCTACCTTTATGATTTTATTCACATGTTTAAACCCACACGAAATTTGTCTTTCTTTTTTCTCTTTGGCTATCATTAAAGGCTCATTCCAAACTCCACTTCCTCTATAAAGCCTTTTCTGATCACCCAAGCACAGTGTTCTCTCCATATAATTTATTTTATAATGAATCAATACTGCCTTGTGCTGTCTCTTCTACAGTTTTCTACTACTATTCAAATCTTCTATTTCTATTTAACTTTTTTTCTGCATGGTATTCAATACATATTTGATTTTGATTTATAATATTTAAAACCTGGACTGCCATAAATTGGGGCTGGGAATATTGACTCATGGAGACAATATATCTTTCTGTTACCTATATTAGTAAAGAGCAAAAGAAAGTGCTTAAGGATAAAGTGGGAAGATAAATATCTTTATGAACCATTTAGTATCTTTCCTAAATTCCATATTTGGAAAGATCACAATTCCTGTCACATAGCCAGGATTCTCTGTAGGAAATATCAAGATTTAGTAAAATAGAGTTAGCCAAAGATTTCATTTTTTCCCATCAGGAATTTCAGCTATGGCAGCTAAATTTGTATTCTAGGTCTGCCAACACTCCCCAGAAATTGGGTCTCAGAATAAAATTCACCTTGACAAGTGGATTATAGATGTTCCAGTGAAAGGCAGATAAATGTCATTCATGTCACTATAAATAAAAGCCTGGACTTGCTTATCAGCTTGTAGGGTTGAGGTCTTACCTGCAACACTTCTCAGAGTGCTTAAAATTTTGTTATCCTCAAAATGATGGCTTTCCCATACCTCCTTTCTGTCTATGCCTCAGAGGAACATGTTATTAAAAACTCTTTGAAATATATTATCCTTATAACTAAGAAATATAGGTTCTATCAAATTTATGTCTTTTTTCCCCTTTAGGTAAAAATCCTACCTGATGCCTTAAACAGTAATCTTTACTAAGATTTTCTCAAAGACTACATTTAGAGTTATGAAAAATAATGTAACCCCTCTATAATATCAGTGGCAAAGACTAATGAGTTGTTGTTCTACGTAATTATATTTTGGGGAACAGAATTTGAGCCAATCCACATAATGATAAGCACTGTTGTGATAGGACATTATTAGAGTGAGTAGAACCATGAGCATATTTACCTATAATCTACTCATATAGTATACTATTGGGCCTAATTTAAAAGTCTAACAACACAAATTGAGGAAAGTGATCAAGCACTATTTCATGATATTTATTAACATTAGTGTTTATCAAGCCCTTTCTAGAGACTCTGCACTATCCTGTGAGCCTCCATATGTTAGACCCATAGCCAAACACATTTGCTTTGTACTTGCTACATAGTATAATATATGTTAGTTTACTTAATACTAATATGTACTATTGAATATATAACAAGCTTAAATATTTTTATTAGTTTGTTTTAAGCCAGGAGCAGGAAATGGAGAGGGGACAATACAATAATTCCTAAGGTTGATTTGGTTCCCTCCTCTTCAGCTTTAGGGAGTTTAATTTAGATGAAAAGTTTTGAGTTCAGGCACAATCATCCAAAGCCCTAGTTAGGAAAATTTCTAACATTTAGATAGTGGTTGGGCTCTCTGTCTAAATTTACATTTGTGTTTATCTCTTAGTTAACTCCTGGCTTCTTTGAAGTTGAGGCAAAAATAAGTTTACTGGGATACTTAGGTAACAAAACAGCAAATTATATTGTTGTATCTCTGGATAGACAAGCACTGGGAGGAGAAATTTGGGGAAATAATTAGCCTTTTCAGGGGTATTTCCTTCAGACTGTGTCTTTTGCTCAGAGTTGCTAGTAAAGTCAATGACATTCATTCATGCCTCTCTTCTCTGTTCACCCTTCTCTTTGTTCTTCAAATGTGTGACTGCATTTGCTTCTACTTCTATAAACCAGATGCTTTGAATTTCTCCTCATTCTCAAATAGTTTCTTTTTTAAAAATTCCTTAGGGCATGACCTACTCTCAACAATGGCTTTGATTATTTCAAGGAGGTGTACAGGCCCTGTTTATATTTGGTTCTGCTTGATATTTGTTTTGATTCAATCAAAAAGTGTTCTTACTTAACAAAGGTTGTTACTTATGAGTGAATTGGGTAGCCAATTAAGCCCCGCCCTTACATATTAAAATCCAGATAGCTTGGAAATATAAAGTTTGAATAGGTTCTAGTACAGACTACAATTAATTCTTGGTCTCCAAAAATTTAATTCAATTCTGCAAGTAATTTATTGAATACCTTGTGTATATTGAAGTATTTTGAACCATACAAGAGAAGCATAAAGAAGGAAAGGTCCTAAATGTACATATGTGTGTATACATACATATATGTATGTATATACATATATGTAAAATGAAAGAGAGAGAGCACAACTTTTTTTATAGTGACAAAAAAGTGGAAATTAAGGGGATGCCCATCAATTAGAGAATTACTGAACAACTTGTAGTCTATGAATACAGTGGAATGCCATTGTGCAATAAGATAGTATAAAAAAGACAATTTCAGAGTAAACTGGGAACACTTGATTATATATATATGTATAAAAACACTTGATATATATATATGACATATGATACAGAGTGAAATGAGAAGAATTAGGAGGATTATTTATACTATAACAACATTGTAAAAAGGAATAATATTGAAAGAATTTAGAACTCAGATCAATGCAACAATCAACTATGATTCCAAAGGATTAATAATAAAGAATGCTACCCACCTCCTGACAGAGAAGTGAAGGACTAAATTTTCAGAATTAGATACACAGTTTTGGACATGACCAATAGGTGAATTCATTTAGCTCAACTATGCTTATTTATTTCACATGTTTTGTTTTTATTTATGTTTTTCCCCTTAGTTGAAGGGAGTTGTAGGAAGGAGAAAAAAAATAAATGTTCATAGCTGATAAACATTCATTTAAAAAGTACCAATATAAAAAAAATCCTCATCCTCAAGGAACTTAGACAATTCTCCCTACTCCCCTTAACCTATCTAAATTCTATACATCCTTTAAGACTCAATTCACATGCCATTTCCATTAAGTCTTCCCAGCCTATAGGGGTCTCCTTCTCCTCTGAGCATCTAGAGCAACTATTGTTTATAGAATTAATTTCTCCATTCATTTTACCCTACTTACTGATCTTTTCTACTATTGCATTAAACTGCAGTGGAAATATTTTATTGTCAGTTACTTCCTCACATGTTTATGTCTTCTCTCTTCACCTATAAATACAAGTTCCTTCAGGTCAGAGCCTGTCTTTCTTATATAGTATATTCTGCATGGTGCCTAGGATAGTATCTTGCTCAATAAATTTGTTGATTTGATATGATTAACAATTCTGTGAGTTGTGTATATAATAATTTTGTGAAGACATATACATCAATTGTAAGGAATAACTTCCCGATAATTAACTATCCAAAATTAGAATGCACTGCCTTTTGAATCCTTCCAATGAAGACTGAGTGATCAGTTTGCTGGGGATATTGTAGAGATAATTTCTCTTTATATATGTGTTGAACTACTTTGCATCTATAGTCCCTTGCAGCTATGATTCTCTTAGGTAAGCAGGCCCAGTGCTTGCTGCCTGAAGCAATGTTTAGGGTCTTATGTTCTCCTTATTCTGGAAACTACTTTACTTTGATTAAGCTTCTCTGAGAAATGTTGAGGATAAGTCCTTATCTTTTACCTTTATCCAATGCTATTTTTTCCCCCAGAATCAATAGGTAAAGGTCCTAATGTAGTTACTTAAGTTACATGCAATTTCTTCTCATCTTTAGCCTTTCTCCTAAGGAGGTGCAATGGAAAAAACCCTGGATTTGGAAGGATGAATCCTGAGCTCAGATTCTGGCCCAACTATTTAGCACCTGTGTGACCTTCAGCAAGTCACTTAACTTATTTAGATGTATGATCCAGAACTGAGAAGTGAGCAACAAAAATGTAAGTTGTCACCATTTACACACCGCACATAAGATGTCCTGCTAAGTGTCTGGGACTTTCTCTTGCCCTGGTACATAGTCTCTTATTGGGCTGGAGTGCTTCTGGCCAAATCTCATCCCTAGTACCCAGAGACAAATACATCTGTCCTCTTAAGACAACCTAGACTAGAAAAATAATTGTGACTTTTTCTTGGATTTCCCCCAACAGGATTCCCTCTGGTGTGTTTTCTATATCTGTTTGGAGGAGCCTTTTTGGCAGGGCAGGGGAGGAGAGAGAAAGGGAAAAGCTCACTGCACTGCTTTCTGCTACTCTGCCATCTTAGTTGAGATAATTATATGAATGGAAATGACATAAAAGAAGATTAATTGCCATCCATTTTGTCATTGCAACCTAAGGACTATTGATTAGAGAAATGCAAATCAAAACAACTCTGAGGTACCACATCTCACCAGTCAGATTGGCTAACATGACAAAACATGAAAATGATAAATGCTGGAAAGGATGTGGAAAAATTGGAACACTAATGCATTGTTGGTGGAGTTGTGAATTGATCCAACCATTCTGGAGAGCAATTTGGAACTATGCCCAAAGGGCTATAAAAATATGGATACTCTTTGATCCAGCAATACCTCTTTTAGGTCTGTATGCCAAAGAGATCATAAAAAGTGGAAAAGAACCCACATGTACAATTTTTTTTTTTGCTTTTTGGAGGGGAGGAGGGGAGGGCACTTGGGGTTAAGTGACTTGCCTAAGGTCACATGGCTGGTAAGTGTGTCAAGTGTGTGTGGCCAGATTTGAACTCAGGTCCTCCTGACTCCAGGGCCGATGCTCTATTCACTACACCACCTAGCCGCCCCTACAAAATTATTTATAGCAGCTCTCTTTGTGGTGGTCAAGAATTGGAAACTGAGGGGATGCTCATCAATTGGGGTATGGCTGAACAAGTTGTAGTATATGAATATAATGGAAAACTATTGTTCCATAAGACATGATAAACAGACAGATTTCAGAAAAACCTGGAAATACTTGCAGGAACTGATGCTGAGTGAAGAGCAGAACCAAGAGAACATTGTACACAGCAACAGTAACATTGTGCCTATAGGTGCCAAATGTATGCCTCTTCACTTTCTCTTATTAAGTTATCACCATCTATGTCTTGACCTCTAAATGTGGGTATCCCACAAGTTTCTATTCTGTACCCTGTTCTCTTATTTCTCTATATTCTCTTGGTGATTTCATCAGTTCCTTAGTACCCATCTCAATTTAGATGATTGTCATATCATCCAGACTTAATAATCTCTTTCCTGAGTTCCAATTCCATGCCATCAACTGCCTATTGGACATTACCTGTATACCCTGCTAAAATTTCAAGTTTGGCATATCTAACGTGGAACTCATTATTTTTTCCCCTAAAACCGTCCTTCTTCTGAACTTCTCCATTTTTATTAAGAGTAACACCATCGTTCCACTCACCCAGGTTCACAACCTCGAAGTCATTCTTAATTCATCACTCTCTCTTTTGGAGGATCTTTTTCATGCCCATCATAATATGTATATGTGTGTATGTATATGTATAATGTTAAACATCTTTGTGTATTATTTCAAAAGTGTGACCAATCTAATGACTTTGATTAATTTTCTGGCCACAGTGTACTGAATCTTAATGAATATTTTGAGATTCCACATGAACAAATTTTTTTTAATTCTTTTTTTTTTGGTGCCTTACCTCTTTGATACCTTTACCTCTATTCCCATGCCTTTCCTGATTCCTCTAGTTACTAGTCCAGAATCCCTCTTAAAATGAATTTGTATTACTTAAACATAATTTGTATTTGCCTACTTTTATATATGTTCTACTTCATCAGTAGAACAGAAATACCTTTAGGGCAAAGACTATTTTGCTTTTGTATCCTTAGCAGCATCTAGCACAATGGAGTACATAGGGTATTCAGGGAGGACTAGCACCTCTGATTTGAGGTTTTGCTGAGCCCTTTTCAGGGATGGACACCCACCTTTGGTATCTACCTTCACCCAACTTTCACCTGTGACCCCAAAAAGCTGTAGCACACACAGTACTCATACCCCCATAAACCATTTGGGTAGATGGACTAAACCAGGTTGAGGATACCAACAAGCCTCAGACCTATCAGTGAGTTAGGGGGATATTTACTCCAGTATGTGAAGACTTTCCTTGGCAGAATGGGCAGATGAGAACAATTTGTTCCAACAGTCATGAAGGTGGCAAAAGTAGGCACTGTGGAGGGCTTAGAGTTTACACTCTGAGTCACTTCAATTCACTTGCAAGTCAAGACATCACCAATGTTGTCATCGGTCCAAATAACAACATTACCTAGCACAATATCTCCAATCAGTCAGTCAATAAACATTTATTAAGCACCTACTATATGCCAGATACTGTGCTAAGTGCTAGGTATGCAAAGAAAGGCCAAAAACAACCAACCAAACAAAAACTAGTTCCTGTGTTTTAGGAGCTCACAGTTTTAAGTGGGGGGAAGATGGTGGATGGGGAACAACATACAAACTACTATGTCCAAGGGGATATATTTGGAGTAAATTGGTGATAATCTCAGAGAGAAGGCACTAAGATTTAAGAAGACCAGGAAAGACTTCATGTAGAAGGTGATAATTTAGTTGAGATTTGAAGAAAGCCAGGGAAATTAGGAAGCAGAGATGAGGAAAGTGTTCCAGACATAGGCTAAAGCCAATGAATATGCCTGGAGTTGGGAAACAGATTATCTTGTCTCACATGGATCCTTGAAGTCATTGATTTGTATATTCCCTCCAATGATGCAGATTGTAACCAGTCCATAACTGCCCTCCTATGTGAATATTGCCCATGTATTCCCATAAGTTTGTCACTAAGTGTTTACCCAATGTGCTAAAGGCCTTCCTGACTTTCCTCCTGACATTACAAAGATAACAGTGGAAGACTCTTATCATCTACCTGTCATCCATCCTCCTCACCATAGGACCAGTCCATCTTATTTTTCAGTCACTTATTTCCCTGATGACATCTCCTCCTGCTGTTTTTCTTTGAAATTCTTTATTTACTATACATTGTTGCTTGCTCTTACATGCTACATTACCTTTCCATTGCCCTATGTACTTAGTCATTAACGTGTTCGTTATCTCACAAGAGAATTCCTTGAAGACAGGGACTGTGCTTTACCTTTCTTCGTATCCTGAGACCTTAGCACAGTGCCTGGCACAGAAGTTCTTCATAAACACTTGTTGACTATATGTGATATACATTTTTCAGTTCAGCCTCCAAGGCTGTTGTATTCTGTTTCTCATCATTAAATAATAAAATTAATGGAATGTTGGCATTAAAACAATAGACTTTTGTTTCTGGGGGAAATTTGGGGTCATTAAAAAGTGTTGGCATTTCCTGAAGGCAATTCAGTTACCTGATCTCCTCCTGTTTGGGGTTCATTTGGTTGGTTGTTCATTTATACTGTCTGTTCCAGGTATACATATGGATATACATACTCTATAGGTTGTTAATCTAGCTGCATGTCATAATCTGGGCAATACACCTTCTAAATCAGTTAGGTCTTTTGTGTGTGGTCATTCTGGGGTTTGATGCAAATAGCATATCATAAACAAAGAGGAATATCTAGAAGACCTTCTTCTTCACAGAGAATCTCTTTGTCTTGGACTCTGCACTGGATCTTCCCCTACACAGTGGTAAAAACTTTTGGTGAGTACATGCCTCCCTGTTTTATACCTTGTTTGATGTTCATGATCAGTCAGTCATCAAATGAGACAATTTAGATTGTGAATGTTGTCTTATCTTTCAAGGAATCTCGAGTGATCTTGATATATGATTGGGAAATACCTTGCTCCAAGAGAGCTTTTAAGATGGCATTCTGCTATACTGAATCAAGTTTTTTTTTTCATAATAAACAATAAGAAGAAAAGCATCTTATATTTTCTGTATCTTTCAATCAGTTGCATGATGGTAAAGATGTTATTCACCATGGAATATTTCTTTTTTTTTTTTTTTTGCTTTTTTTTTTGGAGGGCAATTGGGGTTGTGACTTGCCCACACAGCTAGTGTGTCAAGTGTCTGAGGCTGGATTTGAACTCAGGTCCTCCTGACTCCAGGACTGGTGCTCTCTATTCACTGCACCACCTAGCCACCCCCACGGAATATTTCTTGTGAGAGCCTCCTTACGCTCAGGACCTATGTCTATGAATTTTAAAAATGTCTATATAGGAAAATAGGCATATAGGTTAGTAATTGTTGATGTTCTCTTAGACACTTCTTTCAGTATTAATGTCTGATATTTTTTCCATGCCTTTGATATCTTCTCCTCCTTCTAATATATTCAGAATGAACCCCTTCATAATCTGGTTCAAATCTACCTATCTAGGTCTATCACATATAGCCCTTTCATTCACTCTACGATAGAGGCAAATTGGCTTTCTTGCTTTTGCTCACAAATAACATTCTATCTCTTTTCTCTGTGCCTTTGCATAAGCTATTAACCTTGCTCCATCCCTAACTCCCCAACTCCTGCCCTGCCTTAAACCTGGGATGCATTACCTCTTTACTTCCATCTTCTGAGATCTTTAGTTTTCTTCAAGGCTCAGCATAAGTGAGATACCTGTACCCTTGCTTTTCTAGTTTGCAACAAAGGGGCAAAGGTGATTTCATTTTTTTTTTGGTCTGTATAACCCCAAGAACTAGCACAAAACCTTGCACATATATGGTACTTAATAAATAGTTTTTTTAATTTAAATGGAAGCTAGATGTGGTTGCACACACCTGTAATCCCTGCTTCTGGGGATGCTGAGGCTGATGGATCTCTTAAACTGAATTTGAAGAGTACTGAGCTGCAATGGCTATGGTATCGGGTGCCTGTATTAAATTTAGCACTAATATGGAGAGCCCTCAGGAGAGGTGGTCACCTAGTTGCCTAAGGAAAAGTAAACTGGTCCAGGTCAGAAGCTGAGCAATTCAGATCTCCTATGTCAATCAGTGGTGGGATCAGGCCCATAACTAACCCTTATACTTCCAACTTGGGCAAAATAAAGAGACCCAGTATTTTATACATACATACATGTATGTATATATATATATGTGTATATGTATGCTTAAAAATAAATTTAATTGAAGGGAGGTGGGAGACAACAAGGTAATATCTGGAAATAATATTACAAAATAAATGCATGAGAGAAGTATGAAACAGTATACTATGGCAGGCCTTATTCAGCAGGTAAGGGTCTTATACAGTGCTTAGCATAATGCCTGGCACACAGTAGGTGCTTAATAAATATTTGTTGATTGAGTATTAGTTGGAGGAGGATGTAGAAAATTTGCATGGATGAGGTGGCATGTAAGTTAGACTATATAGGATGGATAGGAATTTAACAAGTGAGGAAGGAGAAGGAAGGATATTCTCAACATAGTGAAGGCACAGAGTGTGTTCAGGGGACAGAGAATAGTTCAGATCTTTTTTAAGGAAGAGGGAGACCTGGAAGTGTTTGAAGACATCAGGGAAGGAACGGGTAGATTACAAGGGTTGGAAGCACAGAGTGAGAGAAGGAATGACTGTGGGAACAATCTTCTAGAGGAGATGGGATCAAACATATATGTGTAGAGGAGAAAGGTCACAAGAGAAATGAGGCCTAGAAACTTATGTTTGTGATTCATCTGCATAAAATTGTAATTATAGCAGGGAGAGTGAATAAGATTGACAAAGGGAGGGGCGGCCAGGTAGCACAGCGAGTAAGAGCACCGGCTTCAATGTTGAGAAGACCTGGAGATCTAATCCCGGGCTCAGACACTTAGCACCCACCCAGAAACACCTGGCCGTGTAACCTTGAGCAAGTTACTTTACCCCAATTGCTTAGGGGCGGCCAGGTGGCTCAGCGAGTAAGAGCACCAGCTCCAGTGTCGGGATGACCTGGATCAAATCTGGGCTCAGATACTCAGCACCACACCCAGAAATAACTGGCTGTGTAACCTTGAGCAAGTTACTTAACCCCAATTGCTTTAAAAAAAAAAAAAAAAGAAAAAAAAAGATTGACAAAGGGAGAATGTAGAGATGGAAGAGAAGTGGGCCAAGGACAGAACTTTAGGGAACATTATGATTATTTGCCAAAGCATTCTTTAGGCTTGTTTCCTTATCAGTAAAGTTAAGGCTTTGCTCTCAATTATCTCTAAATTGACTTTTTGTTCTAAAATTCTATGACTGTTGTATTTGGGAGGTCTGGAAATGCTTTACAAAAGAGAAGTTTGAGTTTTGGTCTTAAGAGATAAGTAGAAGTAGAAGGGTCCCTAGCCTCATAGAGTTAATTTTGTAGGGAAATAAAAATTAGGATTATATGATTACTATTTTCTATCCTGCATATAGTTATTTATGTAAGTTAGCAGTAAGTGGTATGAGGAAGGAAAGATGATTTTCGTCTCTGGGCTTGGTATAAGCTTCAAGGAGGAGGTGGTTTTTAAGTTGGGTCTGGAAAGATGAGTATGAGTTCAACAGGTAAATAGGTTATCCCTCATACCTAGAATGTTCTTTTTCACCTTCACTTCTTAGAAGCTCTAGCTCCCTTTAAGGTTCAGCACAAAGGCCACCTCTATGAGACCTTTCCTGATTTTACCAGTTGTTAGTATCTACCCTTAACCTCCCTAAAATTAATTTTTATTGATTTTATTCTGGAAGCAGCTTGGTGCGGTGGATAGAGTTGGACTTAAAGGTTGGACTTAACTTCTAAGTTCTAATCCTGTTTCAGGTACTTCTTAGCTGTATGATTATAGGCAAATCATTTAATCTCAGCCTCTCTTTTCTTATTGTTAAAATTGGGATAATAGCCTTTATTTCATGAGATTGGTTTTTTTTTTTTTTTTTGAGGGAAGAAGGCAGGGCAATTGGTGTTAAATGACTTGCCCAAGGTCACATGGCTAGTAAGTGTTAAGTGTCTGAGGCTGCATTTGAACTCAGGTCCTCCTGACTCCAGGGCCAGTGCTCTATTCACTGCACCAGCTAGCCGCCCCAGATTGCTTTGAGGATTAAATGTGTGTAATGTGCTTTGTAAACTTTAGAACAAACTATTACTAGTACCTATTTTATATTTTACTTATATATGTACATGCCCTTTCTCTCAGTATGGGGAAGAGAAGGGAAAAAGCATTTATATACTACCTATTATGTGCTAGGTACAGTGTTAAATGCTTTACAGATATTATCTGGTTTAATATTCACAAGATAGGTGCTGTTATTATCTAATTTTATAGTTGAGGAAACTGAGGCAAACAGGTTAAGTGACTTGCCTAGAGTCAAACAGCTAGTAAGTATCTGAGGCCAGATTTGAATGCAGGTCTTTCTGACTCCAGACTTGGTGGTCTATCCACGGTACCACTTAGCTAGGCGAATGAATGTAAGGTACTTGAGAGCGAGGACTGTTTCACTTTTGTTTTCATATCCCCAGTATCTGATCCATAGCAGGCATTGAATAAATATTTACTGAACTGAGTTGAATCAGACTGATATGAGTAAAGAACATTCCAGTGTAATGGGTATGGACTCATCCACTCCCCACTATCCTGTATAGGGAACAGTATGAAAAAGGCTGGAGGTAAGAGAGTATAGTCTGAAAAAGCTGAAACCCCAAGGTGAGTAGGGGAAGGGAAGTAATAGGGAATAAGCAAGGGAAGATGCATGTAGTTTCAGTCTGTGAAGGGTTTTGATTGCCACATTGAGGAATTTAGAGTATGATAGACAGCAAGGACTCATAAAAAGCATATCCCCATCACTAATTCCTGTAAGTCCCACCCTTAGAAGTAGTACTGTCTACTTATCAGAGGCTATATTTAGGGAATGCACACACTAAGACTTAAATTAACTTGTTAGGCAAAGTCATCTGAAATATCTGGGGATTCTTTTGATCTTGACCTGTGATTTCATTTTTTGTGTGTAGGAACTGCTGGTGAGGAAACACTCTGTACCAATGCCTGAGGCACTGACAGGTTAAGTGATTTGCCCCATGCATTCACATTTTTTATAACTCTTTCATAACTCTGAAGTCAGTGCTCTATTCACTCTACCACATTCTATCTTTCATAATCTTTTTCTATGGTAGTTTAACCAAATTCTTTCTTAGAGATAGAATGATTCTTAATGCCACATCACTATCCTATAAAATGCTATAGGTTTTAGAGACTTTAAACGTAGATAAAGGTTCAAAAACATACTAAAAATGCCAAATCAGCAACCAAGAAGTCAAGAAACATTATTATACAGTGCTAGAATTAACAACTAGTAAGTATGATGCTATTTACATGACCTCTTCTGCCTGATTCAGAAATCAATGCTGCTTGTAAGCATATTAAGGCATCTTTCTGTAATTTTATTAGAGACTATAGAGAAAAAAAATCTATGGTTACACTTAGGCTGCACATTAAGGAATTAATATAAGAAGGAAAAGCTGATATTAAAGGTTATAACGTGACATAGGAATAAAATGCATATTCTTGATTCTTTCCTTAACCTGAAAATACATTAGAGGAAAACAACAAAAGACCAAATCAAACTGTGTTGATTTGGAACCAAATATAGAAAACATTTATCTATTAACCTTTAATTAAATTAAATATTCTGATACAATAATTAAACAGATGATTCCTGGCAATGAAACTGTTCTTACAAAACCCTTTTGATACATCATAAAGGAAAGGCATCATATAAATTTAAGTAAACAATACCTTCAGGAATTAGGAGATTCTAAGGAAAGAGTTAAGGTTTATAAAAATTAAAGTTCAAAGACAAATTTCAACCAGATTTCCTCCACATGACCTTTTTAATCTTGCTGTCAATACCTTTTTTGGTACACATAATTAGGTTGTTGAATAGCAACAGGAGAAAAAAAGGCGAATTATAGTTTAGAATTGCTGTTTTCACAATCTATCCTTGTCTTCTCCTATGGGAGAAGAGAGATTTTATATGATGTACATACTTAATTAATCTGAATTCTGACATTTTTCAGTATAGCCTAAGCAAGTCACTTAAGTTCTCTGGGAGGCAGGGTTCTCAACTGTAAAGGGAACTTAATACATGTACTACCTACCTCTTAGGATCTTTGGGGGGAAATTGTGAATCTTGTCACTATCACATATGTATATAAACATAAACACACACATATACGCATAAACATATATATCAGCATATATAGATTGAATCAGATTTTCCAGTTTACACATTCTTCTTGAAAGAGTGAATTATGTTTTCCTAGTCATTGAAAAATATAACTATTATAACATTCCTTTTTAATAATACGTTGGTAGAAACTGAGCAAAAATCTAAAGGGAAGTGGTTCCTAAAGAGAACATCTTTTTTTTAAATTTATTTTTTGGTTACATTTTGAGTTCCAAGCTGTCTCCCTCTCAGCTGTTAACCCTGCATTAGAGAAAGCCAACATTTGACACAGATATATATGGGAAATCATATAATATATACTTCCATGTACTTACTGTTGCTGGAGGTAGATAGTATCTTTCTTCACAGGTCCTTTGTAATTGATCTGAATATTCGAATAGCTTAGTCAATAATACTGCTGTTACTGTATCCAATGTTTTCTCAATGGTTCTGTTCATTTCATTCTTCATTATTCTATGCAAGTCTTTCCATGTTTTTTCTACAATTAACCTGCTCATCATTTCTTATAGCACAGCAGTATTCCATCATAATCATATACCACAAATTATTCAGTGATTTCCCAATTGATGGGCATTTCCTCAGTTTTCAGTCCATTGACACCATAAAAAGAGCTGCTATAAATATTTAAAATATATAAGTTCTTTTCCTTTTTCCCTGATCACCTTGGTAAACAGAACTAATAATGGTATTTCTGAGTCAAAGGATATACATAATTTTATTACTCTTTGGGCATAATTTCAGATTGCTCTCCAAAATGATTGGATTAATTCAGAGTTCCACCAACAATGTATGTGTCCCAATTTTTCCACATTCCCTCCAACATTTATCATTTTCCCCTTCTATCATTAGTATGTCAAAGTTGCTTTAATTTGCATTTCTCTAGTCAATAATGATTTAGAGCATTTTTTCATATGACTATATATAGCTTTTATTTCTTCATTCAAAAACTGCCTGTTCATATCCTTTGACCATTTATCAATTGGGGAATGACTTATATTCTTATAAATAAGTTCTCTGCATATTTGAGACGTGAGACCTTTATCCAAGAAACTGTCTATAAAGATTTTCCCCTAATTTTCTGCTTTCTTTCTAATCTTAGTTACATTGGTTTAATTTGTACAAAACCCTTTTAATGTAATATAATCAAAATTATTATTAAAAGAGGCTTTTAAAGATATAGTATCTCCTCAATCCTGATGGAGAAAATCTGGTACATGCTTGGATTCACTGAGCTGTTAAGAGCATTTTGGAGACTTCCATGCTTCAAAATGCCAAGTAGTCAATCAATAAGCATTTATTAATTGCTTATTAGCTGTTAGGTTCTGTACTAAGTGCCAGGGATACAAAGAACCATAAAAATAGTCCCTACCCTCAAGAAGTTGATATCCTAAGAGGAGAGACAATATATGAATAACTAGGTACATACAATATATATGCAGAGTAGATGGAAGATAACCTTAAAGAAAGCCATATCAGCTAGAAGAACTGGGAAAGGCCTCCTGAAGAAGGTGGCATCTGAGCTGAGTCTCCAAGAAAGCCAGGAATTCTAGCAGGTTATATAAGGAGACAGCATTCTAGATTTAGAGGACAGTCACTGCAAAGACATGGAGATGAGAGATGTAGTACCCTGTGAAAAGTAGTAAATAGACCAGTATGTCTGGATTGTAGAGTCTGTGAAAGGACATAAAAGAATGAGAAGGTAGAAATAGCCCAAGTTGTGAAGAGCTTTAAATGTCAAAGTTTTTTTTATTTTTTGCTGAAGGTAATTGGGAAACACTGTAGTTTACTCAGTAGGTAACACTAATAGCTGCACTCCTTTGAAGAAGTTGACAATGAGGTAATCAGAAACTTGGGTAATCAAAGTTGGGTAGGAAATGGTAGGAAGCATCAGCCAAGGACCACTCTATCTTGTGGCAGACATAGCATATATAAAAGAAAGTCTATACCCTTGCCAGAATCAGGAAGAGAAAGATGACATTGGTGGCTATAGAAAAAGGAAGAGGGTAGCTGCAAAACCTTGGTTTTGCAATTTAAAAGAATTAAAATCTAGGACAGGTATGCAAGAGGGAAAAAAAAACTTTGAAAGTTTGTTTTTTTAAAAAATTGAAAGCATGGTTGCTTTTCTAGGCTGGTAGCCTAAGATAAGGACACAGTCAGGGGTAAGAAATTTTCAGAAACATTGTTAAATCATGATTAACACAGTAAGGTGGTGCAATGGATGAGGCATTGAGCCTAGAGTCAGGAACATCTGAGTTCAAATCCAGCCTAGACATTTATTAGCTATGTGACCCTGGGAAAGTAACTTAATTTCTGTTTGCCTCAGTTTCCTCATCTGTAAAATGAGAATAAAAATAGCACCTGTCTCCCAGGGTTATTTTGAGGATTAGTTGAGATAATAACTGCAAAGTGCTTAAGCTCTACCTATGGCTTTACTTCAAATACCAGTATGTCTATGAATATTTACAAACATCTTAATTTTTTTTATTTCCCTAATATATTCCACACTGCTCTCCATTTTCAACATAGTTTGATTTCCATCATGTCATATCTACAAGCACATGCAAACATATATTCATATAGTTAAAAGAAGAATATAACAGAACAGAATCTTCTATTGGACTATGGGTACACAGCATTAATCAGCATCCAATCAAAATAATAACTCATAAGCTCCCCATGATCTTTACCTAAAAGCAATCAGAAGACACACTAATTCCAAGTAAAAGCCATTTAATTAAAAAGCATAGCAATATAATGACAAAGAATACCTCCTCCTCCAGCTGATGTACAAAAGGGTACAGGAGTACTTTATCCCAGATTCCCATACCACTGGTGCAAAGGTGAATACATGAGAGAACCTGCCTGGCCAGAACACACTTACAGGGAATATTCATGTTGAGGGAAAAAAAAAACAACAAAACACAGGGCAACTCAATTCTAAAGACTCTCTCTAATACTGTTTCTTGTTTCCCTACAAAGTTGCTGAGCATCAGACTATGACCTTTTTTTTTCCTCTGCTTGTCTCTTTTCTCTGCTGTAGCTATCTATCTGCTTGGTCTCTACTAAATTCAATGCAATGAGGATTTATTTAAGCACTTAGTAAATATGAGACATGCTACTAGTTATTGGAGATACATAAACAAAAATGTAATGGTTTCTGTCCTTATAGTCTTTTTTATTATTATTTTAAAAACATTTTAGGGGTGGAAATGAATATAATATATACCCAGAGAAGTAAATACATAATAAAACTTTTTTTTGGGGGGGGGGTTATGAACAACTGAGATCAGAAAAGCTTGTGTGTGTGTGTGTGTGTGTGTGTGTGTGTGTGTGTAGTAGGTGATAATCTGAGCCCAGTCTAGAAGAGAGCTTGGGATTTGATGAGGTGGAAGTGAGAAGTGTAGTAAGGTGTTCAGGGAGGACTAGCACCCCTCGTGTGAGGCCTTGCCAGCCGTTTTCAGGGTTGTTTATCCATCTTTGGTGTTTACCTGTCACCCAACTCTCACCTATGGCTCCAAGAAGCTGTAGCATGTGCTGTGGCCACACAAACCAGGTTGAGGGGAACCAGCAGGCCTCAGGATGTTTATCCCAAGCATGTGAAGGCTTTCCCCGATGAAATGGTCAGATGAGAAAAATGTATTCCAATGGACATGAAGGTGGCTGAAACAGGTGTTGCAGAGCTCTTATAGCTTGGTCAGGTATCAGAGACATCAGCATCATCCACTGCATCCTGAGATTTCTTAATTCTGCCTCACTTAAATCCAACTTATATGAAAGTCAAGACATCACTCATCATCCACTATTTTACCTCAATATTGTGATGTCATTGGTCCTCTTTGAAAACAAAGCACAAACAACAACAATGCCTATGTCGATTCCCCCCCCCCCCCAAAGAGAAGTGGTCTCAATTTTCTTACCTCAAGGCCCTTGGAGCTACCTTGGCTTTCTTGAGAGTCAGATTCCCCATCAGCTAGCCAGATATAGTATGTGAAGAGAAGTTAATGTTTAATAAAGCTGGAAAGGTAAGTTGGGGACAAGTAAAGAACTTTAAATGCTAAATAAGAGTACATATTTACTCCTAGAAGAAATAGCCACTGGAAGTCATATATTGAATCAGGGAATTAAATTAGACATATAGTTTAGAAAAATTCAAATCACCTGAGGAGCTTCACTTAGCAAAAATGAAAGTGGGTGAGTAGAGTTGGTGACTTAGTCCTGCTGTTTCTATATAAAAGCATAGATGAAGCCTAAAGTGACAGAAAAGAAGGAAGAAAAGAGGGAAGGAAGGAAGGAAGGAAGGAAGGAAGGAAGGAAGGAAGGAAGGAAGGAAGGAAGGAAGGGAGGTAGGAAGGGAGGGAAGGAAGGAAGGAGGGAGGGAAGGAGGGAAGGAGAGAAAGAAAGAAGGAAAGAAGGAAGGGAGAAAGAAAACAAACATTTAAGTACTTATTATGTGCCAACACTGAGCTAAACACTGGGGATGGAATACAAATACAAACAAAAAGAAAGGCAATCCTTGCCTTCAAATTTATTTATAATGGGGGACAATACACAAAAGAAAGCTAAAAAGAGGACGGGTGGGGAAGAAAGAGGGCATGGTTTTGAAGTTCAGAAGTTAGCATCAGAATTAGGGTCTCTCCACAAAATGGAGGCCCTAGGAAGAACTCACCAATGGGCAGTGGGATATTCCAAAGTGAGAAGAGCACAAGGATGATCAGATGTTCCAAAGTGAGGAAGCTTCCTAGGCACTGAAAGAAATTTCAGTGTTAGAGAGCCATTGAGGAATGATTCTAAAATTCGGAAGGATCAGAGCCAGGAAGGCAATGAAGATAACACTTATTTTCAATGGTAGGGTCAGGATTTTAAGCTCAATCTTCAATCAAATCAAATTTCAATCTCTATGCTTTCTGCTACATCATATTGCTGGCCCTCAAATTTGATACTCCTAACTCCTGCCTATGATTATTTCTGTAAATTATTCCCCACTCCTGAAATGCATACTCCCAGTAATTACTATCTCTCAGAATGAGTCCTCCTTTAACATTTGACTTACATGCCAATGCTCTATAATGCCTTCCTTGATTTTCCCATGTTAGTGTTCTTTTTCTTAATTTACCTTGTACTCACTTCTGACTCTTAGTGACCATGTGACCATGAGCAAGTCACATCTCTGAGTCTGTTTCCTCAACTGTAAAATAGAGTTATTAATAGGGCCTAATTCACAGGACTATTGTGAGATTCAAATGAGATAATGTATGTAAAATGTTTTGTAAACCTTAAGTTAGCTATATCCACAAAAACATCCAACTTCCCTAATTCAGGGTTTCCTAAATTTTGATGCCCATTCCCTCCTTTTTAATCTAATATTAATCAAATCTGTTCTTGAGTGTTTAATATCTGTACTTTCATGGCAGACCTAACAAATTACAATAGGTTATCTTTCTGATAATAAAGTTTGGCAGCACATCTGTTTTACCCAAAGATGCAGAGTTTTGTTGTTGTTGTTAAGTGGTTAGTACTTATTTAGATCTCTCATTTTGCTTTCTAAGGTATGCCAGTACCTAGACCTTAGAATTAATTCAGAATTCTTATTTGGACCTATAGGCTGACATTTAAGATAACATGCCATGTTTTATAAACACTATACATACACAAACATGGCGAATATGCAGCAGTTCTGTTCAAATTCATCCTTTATACAGCTGCCAAAGTAATTTTCTGAATATGTAGGACTTGCTTACCCTGCTCAGAAACCATTATTGGCTTCTTATCATTTACAGGATAAAACATCGATAGGTCCTTTAAGACCCTCTACAATCTAGTTCTAATTGTACCTTTCTTTTAAAATTCATTTATTTTGTTGTTTATTTCTGAACACATTTCTTCTCCCCTTCCCAGTGAGCTTTCCATTATAACAAAGCTTTAAAAGGAGGAAAAATGCAAACTAAAGTCAATATTTGCATTTGACCACAAAAGCAACATTCTCCCACTTTTTACAACAAAGCTGAATTTTGAATATATTCTCTTCCAGGGCTAGCATCTTCAATTTCACAGGGTTCATTTCATTTTTATTGTTCTTTCCATGTACATTGCTGTAATCACTGTGGGTACTGTATTCTTGGTAACTTATCTTTCTTAGTTTCACTTTACTCCACATATTTCTACTTTCCCATCAAATTGGACTTGTGTTTTTCAATCTTGTTATACTGTCTCTTAATTTTACTGGGCATCCACCACTCCTAGAATGCACTCCCTTCACCTCTTAGAATGGTGAAAGCCTCTTCTCCTCCAAGGTTAAGCTCAGGTTGTACTTTTACCATAGTACTTTCTCTAAACCTCCCTAAATGTTCTTTATTTCTCTGCAGATTTTCCTGGAATACTTAGTTTGGACCTGTCCTTGGCCTACTACATTCTATTTTGTACCATACTTATCTGTATAATTGTGATATGGTATTCTCCTTTTCTTAATCCTCATCCTTGACCTCTCTGCAGCCTTTAAAACTTGTCGATCACCCTCTTTTCCTTGGTACTCTCCTTTCTGTAGGTTTCCATGACAATACTCTATCCTGGTTCTCTTCATACTTGTCTGATCACACTTTTTCTGTCTCCTTTGCTGGATCTTCATCTACATCAACCTGCTAATCCTAGGTGCCCCACAAGAGTCTGTTCTGGGCTCTCTTCTTTATTATATTCCAATGGGTAATCTCATCAATTCCCATGGATTCAATTATCTATTCTGATGCTTCTCAGATCTACTTATCCAACCCTCCAGACTTTCATCTTGAACTGCCTATTGGACATCTCAAACTGAATGTACTGTAGACATTTTAAACTTCTTTTCTCCTAAATCCTCCCCTCTTCCTAACTTCCCTATTACTATCAAAGTTACCACCATTCTACCAGTCACCCAGGCCCTCAACCTAGGTGTTATTCTTGACTCTCAATTCTCTCTTACCCCCCTATTTAATCAGTTGCAAAGGCTTGTCAATTTTACCTTTGTAACATCTTGAATGTATGCTTCCTTCTCTCCTCTGACATTGCCACTACCCCATGTATGAACTATTGCAATAGCCTGCTGGTTGGTCTCCCTGCCTCAAGTACCTCCCCAATCTAGTATGTTCTCCACTCACTTGTTGAATTGATATTCCTGAAGCACAAAAGTGACTACATTACCTACTTTCTCCCTCCCAATCAATAAACTCCAGCTCCCTATCACTTCTAGAATAAAATAAACATTTTCTTTGGGATTCAAGACCCTTCAAATCTATCCTCCTACTCCTAGTGACACTCATTGCTGGTCCTCACACATAACACTCCTGTTTCCCAACTATGGACATTTTTACTGACTGTCCCTCATTCCCAGAATGCTCTTCCTCCTCAACTTTGCCTTCTGTCTTCCCTGAAGTTCCAGTTAAAATCCCACCTTCTGCAAGAAGCTTTTCCTGATTTCCTTGAATGCTATCTAGTGCCTTTGCTCTCTGATTATCACCAAATATCTTGTATATATCTTGTTTGTACATAATTGTGCATTGCCTCTTCTATTTGGCTTTGAGAGGAAGGACTATCTTTTGCCATTCTTTGTATCCTCAGAGCTTAGCACATAGTAGAGACTTAATAAAATACTTGATTGACAATAATAGATTGTAAATTTGAATGTTTTCCATCTTTGGATCACTAGTGCCTAACACAGAGCTTAGTATGTAGAATGTTCTTCCTCATCTCCAACTCCTGACTTCCCTAGCTTCCTTCAAGTCCCAACTAAATCCTACCTTCTATATGAAGCTTTTCCCAATCTTTTTAATCCTAGAGCCATCTCTTTTTCTTTGTCCTATTTGTTATGAAATTACTTAGTGTTTATCTTGTGTATACCTTGTTTGAACCTATTTGTTATTTTGTTGTCTCTCCCATTAGACTGAGTTCCTACCTTTTTTTTTGTATCCCTAGCACTTAGCTTGGTGCCGGAACACAGCAGGCTTTTATTAGATAATTATTGGTGGACTAAGTGATTGTTGAATTAAAATTTCAGAAACTTGTTACCAACAACCTTACTTTTCACCTTAAAATAATTTCATCATAAAATATATGGAACTGTGGAAAACACACTGGCTTTGGCAGTCTAAGGACTTGGGTTCAAAGCCTGCATATATATCTCTATCCCTCTGTATACTTCCCTGGGTCAATTTCCTCATCTTTTAGATGATGGGAATGGCCTCTGAGGTCCTTTACACTTCTAGAGATATGATCTTATATGCTTAAACTCAATTGATATAAATTATCATTTTCAAAATATGCAGAAAACACTGTCATGTAATATTACGCCCTCCCCAGCCCTCCCCGCCCAAAAAGCAATTCTAGTTTTAAAAGATATTCTAGAACAAGGTTTTTTAAGTCAGGGAGTCCATAAACTTCAAGGTAAAAAAACTGCATCTTTATTTCAATATAATTGATTGTCTTTGTAATTTTATTTATTTTATTACATTATTCTGAGAAGGCATCCATACATAGACTTTAACAGCCTGTCAAGAGGGTCCATGACAAACCAAAAGTTTAAGAACTCTTATTCTAGATGTGGAATCGGTCTATTTCTTCATCTGTAAAATAAAAGGAGAGAGCCTCTTATGATTTAAAAATTTCTTCCAACCCTAACAGCTTAGGCTTTTTAATAGCTCACTTAATACCAGGTTTAAACTTTCATTGGTTTTGTAAGCATATTAAAAAAAAAAACCCACAAGGATTTCAATTTCAGAAACAGCATTTTTAATTAACATAAATGAAAGAGAAGACATTTTTGATGAGTTGAAAATATATCTTCCTACCATAAAAGTAACTGCAAAAGGAACTGGTCATTTAAAAAGCCTAAAGAAATTTTTAAACGTTAAATGTCGTTGGCCCAAACATAGATACCATATGAATACAAATATCAAGAAACCTAGAAAGGGGTTCTGTCCCTTCAAGATGAAAACTAATGGTATAGCAGTTTTCTTGGAGTGCAGAAATTAATGTCTTCAACGCTATACCCTAGTATAGTCATCAGACATGTTTTAAATACAGTTCTGCTACTAAAGCCCCATGACCTTAGACAAATCATTTAAATTCTATAGGCATGTTTGCTCACTTTTTCATAAGGAAGCAGAGCTATTTATTCTCTAAGATGCTTTCTTCCCAGGGCTAAATCCTGCAACTAGGTGGTTCTCAAAGTTTTTGGTCTCAGGACCCTTTTTACATTCTTAAAAATCGAGACTCCAAAGAGTTTTTTTTGTTTACGTGGGTTATAGCTTTCCATATTTAGCTTAAAACCCTTAGTATTATTATGAAAATAATTTTGACCCCATAGAACCCCTGACAGGGCCTGGAGGGAGCCAGGGGGCCCCCAGACCACACTTAAGAACCCCCGCAGGGAATTTCTCTAAGTGAAGGGGCACTGAAAGACCAGTCCACTGGGCCACCTTTGACATGCTGCACTCAAAACCAAACAAAAATGGTAAAGTTTTACTTTCCATTTTAAACCAGATCACAGATCCCTTGAAGGAATTGTTCAAAGGCTCCGAGTGTACACAGAAGAGGAGTAACAACGTAAAATAAAGAGGGTTCGACCCCCAGAAAAGATCCTGGGCAGGGTGGTTCGCAATTAGGGTAAAGGAGGACAAAAGACATTCTTTTGTGGCCCCCCGCCAAAGGCCAAATTCCGGAGCCTACCAGCAGGGTTCCCTAGACTGGAGCTGCTACTCGGTGTGGAGCCCGAGCGAAGGCAGCGACCATCCCGGGGCGTCCTTCCCACCTGCGCCGCTCAATCAAGGGTGGGGGGTGAAGAACAGCTGCGCGTGGGGCACACGGGGTCGAGGCGCTCCAGACAGGCCCCGCCTTATCTAACGGGAGCTTGGGTCGCCAGGGCGAGGCCTCCGCCCAAATGGCGGGGGATGGCGGATGGACTCCCCGACCCCTAGCAGTCACCTTCGTGGGGTAGCCCAGCTTACGCCCGCTGTGCCTGGGGCTGCCCGCAGCAGCGGGAGCCCCGCCTCAGCCAGGTCGCTTCCCCCGCCCCCTGCCTCACTCCGCCGCTCTTTTCCCGCCGTGCTCTGCCGCGGCGGCCGCGTGGCGTCACTTCCCCCCGCTCGGCCTGAAGGTGGGCGGAAGTGCCTACCCTCTGCCGCCGCCGCCTGTCTCTCTGGTTACGCTTTTTTTCCCCGGGACCGGGCTTGCCTACTCAAAAAGCGCCCGACCGACACCATGGGAGTCCCGGCTTTCTTTCGCTGGCTGAGCCGCAAATATCCGTCCATCATCGTGAACTGCGTGGAGGAAAAGGTAAAGGGGGGGGGGGTAACGGGAGGGGGAGTCGTCCAAGGCGTCGGTGGAGAGGCGGGGGGCTTCGGGCGTGACTAGGCCCTGCGTCTCCCTCCGCCTCTGTTCCGCCTGAGTCGGGGCCCGCCGGCCTCCCGGAGTCCTGACCTGCCAGTGTGCGGGAGACCCCCCCCCCCCCCGGTGTAGCCCGTTAAAGAGTCCCCACCCCCTTGGGGATTCCCCTCGCTGAGACACGCGGTCGTCACTTCTAAGTTCCAGGCTGGTGGCTCTGCCGTGGGTGAAGGGAGCGGGCCTGTGGAAGGGCGGGAGTGGGGTGGTCGGGCTCTGGACCCGGGGGAGGCAAGCGTGCGTTGTCTCTGCGCTGCCTCTTTTGGGTCGGCCTCGGGGCTGAGCTCAGTCCCCGCACCCCCAACTCCTCCACCCCCGGCCACTTTACGGTGTGCATTTGTTGCTTCGTGGGGGAGTCTTGCCTGTGGGGGCCGGGAGCCTTCTGCTTCTCGCCGCGCGCTCACCACGTCTGTCCTTTTTTTTCTTCCTAGTTGTGGACTTTTAATGTAAACAGTGGAGTGCCTGAATAGCACGCCCCACAGGCCCGCCGAATCCGGGGTTTGTCATCTTATTTGTGATAATCTTGAGTTAAAACTTTTTTTTCAATTACCAAAAATCTCACCCCCATCTTCCGAAGGAAAAAAAAAAGACTTGTTATCAATGCAAAATTATAACAATACCATGTCTAAGAGATAAATGTATTATTCTGCACCCTGAGTCTATCCCTCTTTCAGAAAGTGGGTAACAAGTCTTTGTCATCGAAGATCACTATTGGTCATTGCATTGATCCTAGTTGTAACTGTTTGAGTTGTTTATATTTCAATTATTGTAGAAATGGTTTTCTGGGTTCTGCTCAGTCTATTCTGAATCAGTTCATAGATGTCTTCCTAGGTTTCTTTGTAACCTATGCTTTCATCATTTATTAGTGAATTATGATGTTCTTATACCACAGTATGTTCGGCCATTTCCCAAAAGATGAGCACCTCTCTAAGTTTGCACTGCAAAAAGAGCTGCTATAATTATTTTTTAAACATAAGGCTTTTTTTCTTCATTTCTCTCTCTCTCTCTCTCTCCCTCCCTCCCTCTCTCCCTCTCTCTT
>NW_027187378.1:14862071-14862144 GCF_028583685.1 Petaurus breviceps papuanus
CCTCCTCTTCCCTAAAAATCTAACACTATACCCCCCCCACTACCTCCTCCCCCTCTCCCTCCTCCTCTTTCCT
>NW_027187378.1:14862244-14945285 GCF_028583685.1 Petaurus breviceps papuanus
TCTGTCCCTCTCTCTCTCTCTCTCTCTCTCTCTCTCTCTCTCTCTCTCTCTCTCTCTCTCTCTCTCTCTCTCTCTCTCTCTCTCTCTCTCTCTCTCTCTCTCTCTCTCTCTCTCTCTGTCTCTCTGTCTCTCTGTCTCTCTCTGGGTTTTGGGCATCCCTTGGTCAAAGGATATGCACAGTTTAGCAACTTTGGGGACATGATTCCAAGTTGCTTTCCAGAATGAATGGCTGCACCAATTTAGAGCTCCACCGACCATGCGCTATTTTCACGAGCTGTTTGAAAGGCCCCTGCAACTTGTTCTTTCATGTTTTTCATGCAAATTGATTTAATTCCCCCCCCCCCCCTCTAAAGAAAAATAAGAGGGAAAAATACGATTTCCCTGAGATTTTGCAATTTCCTAGTTGCATTGTTGGAGTCTTCAACTTTTGGGTAGGGGGAGCTAAGTATCTTCTTTTTACGGCTTCCTTTTTCATATTTTTGGAGTTAAGTAATTTTTAATTACATTTTTTTTGGTTGTCAGTGATAGACCTCATTTTTTATCTTTTCTTTGAATTAAAGGCAGGAAAAACATTGCAATACTTTTCTCTTGAATAAAATTGGCATAGTACATTGCTGTTTTTGCATTTTGAGTTTTAATAAGACCTCAATTTTAGTTTTTTCACTTCGACAGACCTCAGATTCTGTTCTAGTAGCATTGCCAAGATTAACTATATTGTTTCTGAAAGAAGAAAATCCATTATTTCAGTGTTCTTTGAGTTCTTTCAGATGCATATTCATGTGTCATAGAAAATACTGGCACTCAGATAATTGCAATGATTCGCTGAATTTGTCATGTTTATTATGCCTATATTGATTTATTATCAAAGTCATCGAATTCAAGTTTGTATAACTTGGCATTGATGGTTGAATGAGTATTGACTTAAAACACTGAAGTAGAATTAGAATTTAGAGGAGGAACCTTCCCCCTTCCCCCCCCACCAAAAAAAAGGTTCAGCTCATTCAAATTCCAGGAATTAATAACACATTTTTAGAGAGTAGGTTAAGTAACTTTTAAAAACTATGCTCTATGGCAGCTGTTACACATATTAATTTCAGAACCATTAGTAAAAAGAACCCCTCTCTCCCAGCTGTCAGACCATACCCCTTTCTATTAGGCTGGGATAGGTCACTGGTTAGTATTTATGCAATTTTCACTGCATACGTTTTTGTGTTTCTTCTTCAGTTCCCCTACTTTATTTTTTCTCTCTTTTTTATTCTTTTCTAAACCCTGCCTTTGTCTGTGGTAGTGACACTCATTTGAAAAAGGTTATTGATTACAATACTAGGGTAATAGTGGCTATGTTCTAGAAATAACTGAAGGAAGGTAGATTGAGGGGAGTTAGTGGTGTACATTAGAAAAAGCAGTGTCCTCTGGAATGTAATCAGAGGGCGGCTTCATGAAGGAGATGAAATTTGAGATTTGGGATTTGGATTGGCATAGAGGAAAGATTGAGGACTCTCTTACCTAATTTTTTTTTGTATTATAGAGAAGTTAGTGTATATAGCACTATATTGTTTGGTATGATATAGGAATGGAAATGTTTAACCATTCTAAGTAAATTGTTTTCCCCTTAAATTTGCTCAACACTGTGCTTTAATACTTTGGAAGATTAAAAAAAGTGACAGTTCTTCACTCCTCTTCAAGGAGCTTACAAGATGAATGCATTTAGAGCAATACATGACAATATACTCTTGTGTTAAATTATGTCGAATAGACTGTATACATTAGAGACAGGGACTAGACCTGTGATTTCATTGTCTGGACGAGTAAACTCTTTTAGGACAAGTTGGTACCTTCTTTGCAACTTAAAAATCTTAGTTAGTTGCCTGCATCACCAGGGTTAAATAACTTGCCCAGGGACAAGCAGCCAGAAAATGACAGAGCCTGCACTTGAACCCATGTCTTCAAGTTTTAGTGGCCTGCTTTCTATTCACTATGCCACTCTACCTTTCATTTTATAAGAACAATTTTAACAGCTTATATTATTTTTTTATACAAGTGTTTGAGGATGACACTAAGTCCCCGTTTTACAGGTGAAGTTACTGTTTGAAGTTAAGTGATTTGCCTGTAGTCACCATGCTAATTAAGTGCCTTAGGCAGAATTAACTGAGATCTTCTTGACTCTTTAAGTTCTTACCCTTTCCCTTCTACCATACTGTTGCTCCAGTGTAATGATTAGGAACTTAGAGAAGGAAAGATTATTATCCCTAGAATCATTGGGGTTGTTTTCCAGAAGGAAGTGGGGCATGTGCTGAACTGTGGAGGGAGGATGGCTGATATTGGGATCCTTACTTTCCTTCTCTTACCCAAATTTTGCACTGAAGGCTTTTTGTTTATGGATATGGGAGATATAGAAGACTGGGAAATGGAAAATCCCTAACCCCAAGGATCTTACATTCTGTAAGATGAGATACCTACCTCCCTGCTTCCTCAGGACTGCCCGGGGTGCAGCTATCCTGCCTTTCCACTCTCTCAACTGTAAGTTAACCTTTTTCCTTCCTCACTTTTTTTGACTATCAGATCTTACCGATTCCTCTACAATGTCTCTTATTTTCATTTTTACTTTTTGAGCCTCAGTTTCCTCACTAGTTAAATGGGGATAATAACACTTGCCTTATCTGCCTCACAAGATTTTTGTGGGGAAAGGAAGCTCTTAAAATTTTTTAAATTGCTTTAGTAATATGAGGTTGATGTGTTACCTGCGTAGGTTAGACCCTTTCATTTTACTAGCCTTAATTCAGCTATCCTCTTTCTTCTTTAGTTTTACTTCTATGTAGATAAAACTACAGTTTCCCTAATACTTTTACCTCTTATTTAATATGATCCTTATAATGATACCTGTGGAATATTTAGGATGGTTTTGTTAGTCTTTACTGATGGCAAACTAGAATCCGAGTGCTTCTAAGCTCTTATTCTACTTTTTTTTTTCTGATAGAGTATGCCACCTCACCTCACTAATCTTACACCTCTTGCTGGAATTTCTTCCAGTCAAATGATCTTTTAAATGCTTTTTCTGTTTTAATATTTTGTTTATTTTTATTCTGAACTTAACAAACACCAAATAAGTGTGAACATCTCCATATACAAAGTAGAACTTAAAACCTTTTCTAATATCTTTTCTTTGAGAATATATATATATAACAAATTGAACACTTAACTGCTTAAAATTTTATTCTCATTTAACAAGTATATTCTCTTCTTTCCATGTCCTCTCCCACTGGGGGAAAAAAAAAGAAAAACCAGCTTTTTGTGTTTTTAATCTCTCCCCCTCTCTCTGTCTCAAACTTGTGTAAAATTTTGATGACTGCTGCTTTGTGTAGTATATAGTTTGAGATCTGGTATTTCAAGGAAGATTCCTTCCCTCCAACTTTTTTTAAAAATAATTTTTCTTGATATTCTTGATCTTTTATTCCTTCAGATGAATTTATTATTGTTTATTTTTCTTTCTCTGTAAAGCAATCCTTTGGTGATTGAGTTAGCAAATTTATTTAGGTTGTCATTTTTATTATGTTGGCACTGACTACCCATGAATAATTAATATTTTTTCACCTATTTAGGTCTATATTTCCACAAAGAGCATTTTGTGGTTGTATTCATAGAATTCTTGTGTGTACCTTGGGAGGCAGACTCCTAAGTATTTTGTACATTCCGTAGTTATTTTATATGCAATTTTTCTTCCTTCTGGGTTTTGTTGGTATACACAGAAATTTTGATTATATATATATAAATTTAATATCCTGCCACTTTGCTGAAGTTTTGATTAATTTTTTTAGTTGACTCTAATGTTCTCTTAGTACGCATTCCATCTGTAGAAATGGTAATTTTTTTTGCCTATGTTTACTCAATTTCCTTTTGCTGTCTTATTGCTATAGCTAGCATTTCTAGCACTATATCAAAGAGTAGTGGTGCCAGTGAATACCTTTGCTTTGCCCTGATCTTATTGGAAAGGATTCTAATTTATTTCTGTTAGAGTGCTCTCTTGATTTTAGAGATATGATGCCTACCATGTTAAGAAAAGGTCCATTTATTCTTATGTTTTTCACAGAAGATGGTGTTGCATTTCATCGGAAACTTTCTCTGCGTTTATAGATAACATTTTTGTTATTCTTTTTATTAATATGGCCACTTATGTTTATAGTTTCTGGGATAATGAGCCAGTTTGGCATTCATGGTATAAATTCAACTTGGTTGTTGTGTGTAATCTTTGTAATGTGCTTTCATAGTCTCTTTGCTAATAATATTTTATTTGTAATTTTTGCATCAATATTTATTTGAGATACTGGTCTATAGTTTTCTTTCTCTCTTTTGACTCTTTGTGTTTAGGTATCAAGGCCATGTTTCTATCATAGAAAGGATTAGGAAGGATCGTTTCTTTTCCTATATTTGCAAACATTTTGTGTAAAATTAGAATTAATATTTGAATGTTTGCTAGAATTCACTTGGGAAAGGGAAAGTGAGAAATCTAGGGTAATACTGAGATTACAAAACTGAGACACTGTAAGGATGGTGGTGCCTTTAAGAGAAACAAGGACTTTTTTTTTTTTTACCAAAAATTAGTTTTAAATCATTACAGAACATTGACTCCTAAACTTGGTGCCCTCTAAATTACTAAAAAAGAAATTGTTAAAAAGGGCACTAAAATGAGAGGGTTGTGGCTTTTTTCTTTCTCTCCCCCCATTTAATATTTAATTATTTTACACTTATATGTAAAGATAATTTTCATTATTCAATTTTATTATAAGAGTTTGAATTCCAGATTTTTTTCCCTCTCCTCCTACCTCCCCAGGACAATAAGCAGCCTGATATAGGTTATATATATTACACAGTCATGTTAATCATATTAACACATTTTCATGTTATGAAAGAAGAATCAGAACAAAAGGGGGAAAACCACAAGAAAAAAAACAAAAATGAAAATAGTATGCTTCCATCCTGCATTCACACTCCATAGTTCTTTCTTTGAATGTGGATAGCGTTTTCCATCATGAGCCCTTTGGAATTGTCTTGGATCATTGTGTTGCTGAGAAGAGAAGTCAGCCACAGTTGAGATTGCTGTTACTTGTGGAAAATGTTTTCCTGTTTCTGCTCATTTCATTCAGCATCAGTTCACATGAGGCTTTTTAGATTATTCTGAAATCCATCTGTTCATCAAGAAACAGGGAAATTTGGAAGAAGGAAAAATAGAGGGAGAAAGTCGAATTACTTTTGGATAATATTGAGTTTATGATATCTCCAGGACATCCAGTTTGAAATGTCCAATAGGCAGTGGTTGATGTGAGGCTGAATCTTAGGGGAGAGAGGTAGATGGTAGTTCTCTGCCATTGATAACAGCTAAACCCACTGTATCTGGACATTACTGAGAGAGTATAACTGGAAAAAAGAAGACATAGGACAGAATCTTGGGTTAAATGAATGGATAGTATTGTTGATGAGCTAGCAAAAGAGACTAATAAGAATGGTCAGACAGATAGGAGGTAAACAAAGAGACAGGAGTATCATAAAAACTCAGAGAGGAGAGAGTTTCTAAGAGTACGGGGTGCTCACCAGTGTCAAATGCAGTTAGGTGGCACAGTGGATAGAGCATTGGATCTGAAATCAGGAAGACCTGAGTTCAAATTTAGCTATACACACTTACTAGCTGTGTGTGATCCTGGGCAAGTCACTTAACCTTTGTTTTTCTCAATTTCCTGACCTGTAAAATGGAAATCATAACAGCACCTACCTTCCAGGGTTATTGTGAGGATCAAATAAGATGATATTTGTAAAGTGCTCAGTTCAGTACCAGGCACAAAGTAGACGCTGTATAAATGCTTATACCCTTTCCTTCCTTCCCCCTTTCTTTCCTCTTTCTTTTTTTCTCCTTCGTCAAGATTTTAGTCTGAGAAAAGGCGATTAAATTTGACAATTAAAGAGACTTTAGACCTTCAGTTGAGTGGTGCTTGAAACTGAATTGCAAAGGATTGAGAGTGAGTGAAAGTAGAGGAAATGGAGACAGTGAGCCTCAAAAACTTATTAAGAGAGAGTTTGACTTGGGATGGGAGGAAAGATATTAGGTGGTAGATTAGATTTTGGTAGTTCTTGCATGAAGACTGGACCAGAGTGGTAGCATTGTCAGAGGAGAGAAAGGAGTGTATACATGAAAGTTGTTTAAGGTTCTGCTATCTTCCCTTCCCCCCAATATGAAGAAATGGAACTATCTCTTTGAAAGCAGTGGAGAACGAATTAGTTAAAAGGGAGAGTTGAAGATTTGAGAAGTGGGGGGGGATGATTGAGGATGAGATAGTCTACTGGAGAGGATAGGAGGGCATGAGATCAAGTCTATATGGGGTTGACCTTAGCTGTATTGTTGTCAGAAACTGGGAGTGGGAGATGCTGCTGCTGCTAGGTGATAGAGTACTTGAGATGCTGGCCTTGGAGTCAGGAAGACCTCAAGTTTTGAGTTCTACCTTAGGCACTTACTAGCTATGTGATCTTGGTTGTTCCTCACCCTTTCTTCACCTGTTTCCAGAATCAAATGAAATAAGCAAAGTTCTTTGCAACCCCTAAAACGCCATATAAATACTAGCTATTATTATTTTGAGAGGAAGAGATGGGAAAAAGGAGGGTTCATTTTTTTCCAGGGTCTGCAGCTTGAGGGGCTAGTGTGATCAGCTAACGGACAGAAAATAAGTTTAGACTAGCTTTGGGGAGAGTGAGGCAATAAAAAAAAGTCAGGGACTGTAATAAGTGCCCTGGATAAAAAAAAAAAAGGCAAAAGGCTATCCTTGTTCTTGAGGAACTCACAGACTTACTAATGGGAAGAGACAATGTGAAAAAACGATATACAGAAAAGATATAAACAGGGAAAAATGGAGAGACTAAATAGAGGGAAGACACTAGCATTAAAGGGGATAGGTAAAGCTTCTCATAGAAGATGAGATTTTATCTAGGACTTTGATGAAACCAGGGAAGCTGTAGCAGCAAGCACCCCAAGCGTCCTCAGGGTTTGCCGCCACCACAGGTTCTTGGATCTGCTTTGATAAAGGAAAGCAACTCAAAATGGGTTAACAAGCTTACTTTAATCAGTCAGACATATATCGTTTACCTTGTTCAGGGGAAAAAGGTCAGCACCCCGAACTTCAAAGCATACAGGCAGAATTATCAAGACAGAAACAGATCAAGTAGACAGATTTCCAAATTGTCCAACCATTACATCCATACCCAGTCAACATCTGGGTTTCCACATCTGGGTTTTTCAAAGCCGGGGGACTCTCAACAACGGCTTCCCAGAATTCAGATCAAATCACACAACACTTCTCAAAGTGAGTCCCAAAACAAAGCTACCCATCAGGGCTTATATAGCCTTCTCCTGGCTCAGAGAATGTAACAACCTTATTGACTCAGTGGCCAATCAAGAAGTATCTACTGAAAAACAAGCCTCCCTCCCCGGCTTTAGGTGCATTTTAGCCTAGGGGCAGGGAAGATCTTCCAAATTTGCATTCCCATTACAGAAGCCAAGAGGTAGAGATGAGGAGGGAGAGTTTCAGATATAGGGGACAGCCAGTAAAAATGCCTAGAGTTGAGAGATGTAGTGCCTTGTTTGAGGAATAGCAGAGGCCAGTATCACTTGATCTCAGAGTATGTCGCAGTATGTAAAGTGTGAGAATACTGGAAGAGAGGGGAGAGAATCTTATTATGAAGGACTTTTGAATGCCAAACAGACTTTTTTATTTGATCCTATAAGTGATAGGAAGGCACTAGAATGAGTAGGTGGGTAACATGGTTGGAATTGTGCTTTGACAACTCAGCAGAGGATGCATTGCAGTGGGGAGAGACTTGTGGCAGGGAGATCAATCAGTAGAGTAGACTATTTCAGTAGTCCTTGAATGAAGACTGGACCAGAGTGGTAGCATTGTCAGAGGAGAGAAGGAAGTGTATGCATGACATACAGGTAGAAGGTAAAATAAATTGGTCTTTTTAGTAGATTAGCTATGAGGAGTGAGAGTTAGGAGTCAGTGATGACCTTGGTTTTTTGTCTAGGTGACTGAAAAGATGATAGGACCCCCAGCAGCAACAGGGAAGTTTGGAAGAAGGAAGAATTTGGGTGCAATAATAAGTTCAGTTTTGGACCTGTTGAATTTAAGATGTCTGCAGAAAATTCAGTTCAGGTTGTCCAATAGGCAATTGGAGATTTGAGACTAGAGATCAGTAGAAAAGTAGATTTGATAATACTTAGTGTAGAGATGATGATTGAATGTATGGGAGTTGATGTGATCACCAAGTGAAAATAGTACAGGTTGAGAAAAGGACCCAGGAAAGCCATGGGGGCACTTGTTACCAGACATGGATATCTAGCAAAGAAGTCTGAGGAGAATGGTCAGATAACTAGGAGGAAAGCTAGAAGAGAGCAAGCAGTGTCATGGAAACCTAGAGAAAGAGAGTATCACTAAAAGGAAGATGAACACTGTTGGACTGCAGAGAGGTCAAGAAAAAGAGAGATGAAAAAAGATCATTGGATTTGTCAATTAAAAGATCATTAATAGCGTTGGAGAGAGAGTTTCAGTTAAATTATGAAGTCAGAAACCAGATTGCAAAGTTAAGAAGGAAGAGGAATTATGGATGGAGGGTTAGCCATAAAAGTTGGTAGAGATAAGGGATGATAGCCAGAAGGGATCTATAGAACAAGTGGGTTTTTCTGACCATGGGGAAGGTATGGGCATGTTGATAGGCAATAGAGATACCAGTAGAATGGTAGAGATGGAAGATAAGTAAGAGATTGGAAATGATAGAGGGGGCAATGTGATAGAAAACATGGGATGGAATGGGATTATATGGGCATATAGAGGGATTCATGTTGTTGTTTGTCCTTTATGCTGAAAGAGGCATCATGGCATCAGGGAGGTGATGCCATGATATGCAAGTGAATTGGATTTAAGTGAGGGAGAGTTGTGCAAAGTCACCAACCTCACTTTTTCCTCTGGAGCCATCTGGGTCCAGTGGCAAGATATAGATCAGGATGACTGGAGATGGCCCTGGATGCTGTGGGAGGCCTTGGCCTTTTTAAGCTAAGGTCTTTAACAGGTCTCAGTTTGAGGCACCGCCCTTTCATTGATTAAGGCTAGGTAAGAAACTGAGGCAGAGAATGGCCTCTTTTACCTAGTTCAAAAAAAAAAAAAAACCAAAAGCCACCAGAGAACAAACAGCAACCTGGAGGGGAATACCCTTGGAATTTCTGGCCAAAACAGAAACTGTTGCTATTTATGTTCACTCTGAGCCAATGAGGGTGGAGGTGGGGCAAACAATGACCCAGTGGGGCTTGGCCTGAGGCCTGTTGGCCAATTGATGAGAACCAGAGTGATGTGGAAGAAAGGCAGGAGGGAGGGAGTAAGGGAGTAGGAGCTGCCTCCCTGGGGACCCAATTGAAAAATTGAAAACTGGCCCTGGCTGTTAGGCCACAAATCTCCTTCCTTCCCTTTCTTCCCTCTTCCCCTCTCCTCTCCTCTCTCCACAAATGTTATCATACCTTACCTGCAGATCCTCTGCCCAAAGGAGGGTCATTTTGAGCAATGAAAACTCAAAATATCTTGGAGTTTATGGGCTAGATTTTTTTTTTCTTGAGGATCATACCTTAAACCCAAATCACTCTGGCTCTCATTGATTGGCCAACAGTAGGTCCAAGCCCAAGACTCACTTAGTCATTCTTTGGGCTGGGGCAGTGTCTCAGAGTGAATGTAAATAGCATCTATTTCAGTTGTGGCCAGAGACTCTGAGGGTCTTCTCCCAGATTGTTGTTAGTTTTTTGGATTGGGATTTTTTTTTTTTTGGACTAGGTAAAAGAGACTATTCTCTGCCTCATTTCTTATCTAGCCTTTATCAACAAAAGGATGTTGCCTCAGTCAAACCTGTTAAAAATCTTAGCTTTTGGAGGTGTAAGGATCCTTGCATTGCTGAGAAGGGCAATGTCTCTCAAAATCAGTCATCATCCCACAATGTGGCTGTTACTGTGTACAGTGTTCTCTTGTTTCTGTCAATGAGCATCAGTTCATATGAGTCTTCCCAATCTTTTCTGAAGTCCATCTGCTTATCATTTCTTATAGCACAATAACATAGCACAACTTGTTCAACCATTCCCCAGTTGATTGGCATCTCTTCAATTTCCAATTCTTGGCCGCCACAAAAATAGCTGCTATAAATATTTTTGTACGTGTGGGTCCTTTTCCTATTTTTATAATCTCTTTAGGATACAGCCCTAGAAGTGATATTGCTGGGCCAAAGGTTATGCACATTTTTATAGCCCTTTGGGCATAGTTCCAAATTGTTCTACAGAATGGTTGGATTAACTCACAACTCCACCAACAATGTATTAGTGTTCCAATTTTCCTACATCTCCAGCATTTATAATTTTCCTGTTTTGTCATGGTAGCCAATTTGATAGGTGTGATATGGTACCTCAGAGATGTTTTGATTTGCATTTTTCTAATCAATAGTGATTTAGAATATTTTTTTTTTCATATGACTAGATAGCTTTAATTTTTTTCAACTGAAAACTGCTTGTTCGTATCCTTGACCATTTATCAATTGGGGAATGACTTATATTCTTATAAATGTGATGCAGTTCTTTATATATTTTAGAAATGAGGCCTTTATCAGACACTGGTTGTAAAAATTCTTTCCCAGTTTTCTGCTTCCCTACTAATCTTGGTTGCATTGGCTTTGTATAAAAACTTTTCAATTTAATGTAACCAAAATTATCCATTTTGAATTTTATGATGTTCTCTATTTCTTATTTGATCATAAGTTCTGTTCGCCATAGATCTGACAGGTAAATTATTCCTTACTCTTCCAGCTTGCTTATAGTAAAGACTTTAGCTTAAAAAGACCAAGATCTCCTACTGCATCCAGGACCATTTCTGGTTGTCCTGATCTGTATCTCACCACTGGATCCAGATGGCACTGGAAGAGAAAGTGAGACTGGTGACTTTGCACATCCCTCCTTCACTTAAATCCGATTCACTTGCATGTCATGGTGTTACCTCCCTGATGTTATGGTCCTCTTACAGAACAAAGGACAAACAACAACTTCATGTGAGATAGTGGTGAAGGAAGAGTTGATGGCAAAAGGCATTTAGGTGGTGTGAAATGAGAAAGAGGAGAGAAGAGCTCTGGGCAAATGCCTGCGTTTTTTCCAGTCAAATATGAGGCAAGGTTCTCAGTTGAGGGTTCGGAAAGTTTCAGGAGGGATGAAAAAATTTGAAAGAGGCACTTTGGTGAGTTAATTAGGGGGATGTAAAAGGATTACCTTGATATATATTCAGAGATAAGTAAGTGGCCCAGTAGGGAGATCATTGGACCTGGAGTCAAGAAGACCGAAGTGGTCTCAGAGACATACTGTGTAACCCTGAGCCAGGTTATCTAACCACTTGGTGCCTCAGTTTCCTCATCTGTGAAATGCGATAGAGCACTTACCAGGATTGTTGAGGATCAAATGAGATAATATTTGTAAAGGGCTTTGTAAACCTTAAAGCACTATGTAAATGCTAGTTACTGTCATTATTAGGCAGTCATTGGTTTGCTGTTTCTGAAAAGTTGCCCAAATATGATCCAACATAGTTTCTTCTTACACTGTTCTGGCCCCTACTCATTGTATGGATATTGATAGTCTTAATGATTTGATTGCTGTTGGTTTATGTCATAATATTGGTAAGTCTATATTTAAAAAATCCCTACTTTCCCCTTTTCTGTCTTGCCTGGCTCCCTCTCTTCATGTGGTTGGTTAGACAAAATACTTTGGAATTTTCATGCATTTCACTTAGAAGGGTTTGTAATATTCCAGGGCTTGATGCAGGGAAAGGGGTGACTATCATCTGTAAATTTGAATATTTGGAGAGTAGGGGTTCTTTTGTTTGGATTTGGGCGGATTTTATTTTATTTTTTGCTTTTTGGAGAGGGGAAGGGTAGGGTAATTGGTGTTAAGTGACTTGTCCAAGGCCACACGGCTAGTAAGTGTTAAGTGTCAAGTGTCTGAGGTTGGATTTGAGCTCAGGTTCTCCTGACTCCAGGGCTGTTGCTATATTCACTGGGCCACCTAGCCGCCCCCCAGAATATTTTTTGATAGCCTCTTATGTGAACCTAGAATCCCTTCTTTTATAGCTAATTTGATGTTAGTACTCAGTAAAATTGTTTAACATTGGTCTAGAAAAAACCTGCAGAAGGTCAGATTCAAGCTGAGTCTTAAAGGAAGCCAGGGGATGGCGGTGAGGAGAGAAAACATTCTAGGCATGGGGGACAGTTAGTGGAAAGGCGGAGTGTTATGTACAGGGAACAGCAAGAAGACCATTGTTCATGGGTGTGGAGGGTGGGGTAGTGGAGGAGCTGGGGAGAGTAATTCTAAGAAGGGGTGACTTTACACTTAAGATCACTTGACAGCTTGAATGGAGAATAGGTTGTTGTGAGGAGAAATTTGGGCTGCGGGGCCAAACAGAAGGCTATCATATTGTATTGTATTGTCCAGATGTAGGATGATGAAAGAAGGACATAATACAACAGTTCTGTGAGGTAGGTGTTATTATTATGTCCTCATTTTTCAGTTAGGGAAACTCAAACTGGGGTGGTTAAGTGACTTGTTTAGGGTATTACTTAGGAGTCTGAAACAGGATTGAAGTCATTCAGGTCTTCATGGTCCAAAGTCCAGAGCTCTATCCACTGCACCATTCAGATACACTAAAGTGTTAACTAACCAGAATTTTTATGATCTAGGAAAGCTTTTAGTCTCCCCATCTTGAAAACTAGTCAGCTTCACATTCCCTTTACTCTTGGATGGGGGGGGGGGGTGGAGAATAGAACAAATACCTTGCCTTGATCTCCTCAGCAAAATGATAAGATCATAGGAGTGAGAAGAGATCTTAAGAGATCTATTGGAATGCTTTGATTTTATTGCAGATGAGGAAGCAGAAGCACAAAGAGGTTATTTCCTAAGGTTCACGTAGCAATAAATAATAGTTAGAATTTGAGTTTGAGTCCTCTTGACTCTAAATCTAGTTTCTCTCTTTATACTATTTTCCAAGCATTTTTCATACATTTCTGTGCTATCCTTCCAGAAAACTTCTACAAATTTGGCTTCTAATTCACATTTCTCTTGCTGTGTGGCTTGCTCTACTGCCTCTTGTAAATTACTCAGCCCCCAGTCTACTTTCCTTAACCCTTTAACAGCTTTTTTTTTTTCAAATTTGCATCAGGTCAAACTACTGCCACCCTGTAGAGTTCCAGTGCCCTCCAAGGGATGGTATCACCCTAGACTGAGCCCTTTTTCTTGACAGAGGAATTAATTGTGTATATAGTATTTTGTCCTAGGAGTCCTATACTGGTCAGTCCACCAAATAAACGATATCCAAGATTTCCACTTAATTGTCAAATCTAATTGCAATGTCATGTTTTAGCTTTATGCCCCCAAACTTATTTAGCACAGTATTGATAGTAGATATGTTGTATTTAATTATCTCTTGAAATAGTTATTCTAGTGGCAAAAACTCCCACAAGATTATATTTGTTTCAGGGTGAATGTGTAGATGAATACTAATTTTTTTTAAAAAGTATTAACATAAACACTTAGAATTCAGTTTAACAAATATAAGTGATGTTTTTGAGTGAACTTTAAAAAATTATATTCCGTAAGGATACATTTAATGTATATTAATTCAACAATAAGTGACTAATGAGAGTATATTATTGTTCTCTGTACTTAAAGCTGAAATGTCATTGCAGAATAGAGATTATAATTTCAAGTTATATAATATTTTATATACTCATGTAATCTTTTTAAAAAGTAGCTTTGCTTAAATTGGGCATATTAAGCCATTTTCTTTACCTAGGTAATTTTCTTGTCCATGTTCTGAAAACTGCTGAAGAAATAATAGTATTGAATTTGCCATAATATAAGCATAATATTTATTCCTCTATAATATCAACTATTTATATATTAAAGCTAAAGGAGAAGAATTAAGTAAAGAAAATTCCAATAAGGAATTGATGGAAGTCATTTAAGCCTGAGTGGATCAGAAATCATTGAAGAAATAATTCATTTTGTCCTTTCCTTAGGTTCTAGGTGAGTGAGTATAAGTTCATCCCCAGAGGAGCTGCAGGGTGGTAATTTTTTTATTTTTGTTATCTTTTTTGTCTGTGGTAATTTTTAGAGTGACGATCAAATGAGGTAAAGTGTAAAGTGTTACATAAATCCTGGTTATTATTGTTATTAAGACCATCCACCAAGTTTTTTGGAGTTTGAATGTATTCCATTGAAGGCATGTAATTTGTAGAAGGAACGCCAATGGAATCAAATCAAATCAACACATTTATTAATGGACTGGCACACTTCTTGAAGGAGTTTACATTTTAATGGCAGAATACAGCATATAAAAGGAGCCTGAAAGATGGGAGAAGAAAGAAAGGTACCTAGGATAGGGGCATTGAAGAAGTCTGAGAGAGTCAGGAATGCAGCCTGGAGAAGAATGAAGACATGTCTGAATTGAGTCTTTTCCTTTTGGAGGTTCCAAAAGGAACCAACCAATCAGAGGGATAGGAGAGCCTTCAGGGTTGGAGTGAGCTTCAGGGTGAAGAACTTTCTAGGGCAATACAGGGAAAGCCTACAAGTATAGATCCTCATGTATATAAATTTTATATCCTTGAACTGTTGAAATAGTCCATCTTATAACTAAAAACAAATCCTTTTTTGTTTTCCTTAGCTTTCTTTGACATCTTCTGAGAGCATTGAATGTTTTTCTTCCTTTGGAACTGAACATAAATTTAAAAACTGTACACTCACAGACTGAAAAAGATCGCAGTTCCTGGTGTTTAATTTCTGATGGTAAAGACAGTTGCCTATGTAACTACATTTAAGATTCTTTTTTTTTTAATGCTTTATTAACTTCTGATTTACATCATTCGTTTCCGCCAGATTTTGAGTTACAAATTTTCTCCCCGTTTTTCCCCACCCATCCCCCCAAAACAGAAGTCCCACAGGATATCCCTACCTCCAATCTGCTCTCTCCCATATTTTCTCCCATACCCGTTTCAACTTCTCCAGTGGATCTCTATGCCTCAGTGCCTGTGTATCTTTTTTTTTCTTAATAACATGTAAGATGGTATTAATAATAGTATATATGTATATACACACACACATATATATACATATATTTAAATATTTGATTTTAAAACTTTCAATTCCAGATCCATTCCCTTCCCCCCCTGCCACCCACCCCCACTGGGGAGACAAGCAGTTCAGTATAGGTTGTACATGTGTGGCTAATGCAAAACAATAACATAGTAGATGTATTGTAAAAGACTGACTATATTTCCCTCCCTCCTATCCCACCTCCCACTTGTTCTTTTCTCTACTTTGATCCTGTCTCTTTTCAAAAGTGGGTGCTTCCAACTTCCCTCCCCCCCAGCCTGCCCTCCCTTCCATCATCCCCCCTCACATCCCCTTCCCCCCCTATTCTCCTGGAGGGTGAGATCCCCTATTTGGTTGTATTTCCCTCCCTCCTCAAGCCAGATTCAATAGGAATAAGGTTGACCCATTCCCTTTTGCCTTCCTATTCTTCCCCTCCATTGTAACCATTTTCCCTTGCCTCTTCTGTATGAGATAGTTGCTCCACTCTGTCTCCCCCATCTCCTCTCATTATATTCCTCTCACCTCTTAATTTCACCTTTTAAGTATCATCCCTTCCTGTTAAATTGGTCCCGTGCCCTCTATCTATGTATACCTGTAAATGTATATACACACATTCACATATGTATTCATATGCCTGCATACCCTCATATAAAGACATATATATATATATATATATATATATATATATTTCTAATCCCTTCAACTACTGAGAAAAATTTCATAAGTTACAATTATTGTTTTTCCATGTAGGAATGTTAATAGTTCAACTTTGGCCAGGTGGCTCAGCAAGCAAGAGCACTGGCCCCAGTGCCGGGACGACCCAGATCAAATCCGGGCCCAGACACTCAGCACCACACCCAGAAACAACAACTGGCCGTGCAACCCCGAGCAAGCCACTCAGCCCCAATTGCTTTAAAAAAAAAAATAGTTCAACTTTGATAAGTTCCTTATGATTTCTTTTCCCTGTTTACCTTCTCATGCTTCTCTTGCTTCTTGTATCTGAATGTCAAATTTTCTATTCAACTCTGGTTTTTTCAGCAAGAATGCTGGAAAGTCCTGTATTCCACTGAATGACCATATTTTCCCCTGAAACATGATACTCAGTTTTGCTGGGTAGGTGACTCTTGGTTTTAATCCCAGCTCCCTTGACCTCCGGAATATCACATTTCAGGCCCTTCGATCCCTCAGTGTAGAAGCTGCCAGATCCTGGGTTATCCTGATTGTGTTTCCACAATATTCAAATTGTTTCTGCCTGGCTGCTTGTAATATTCTCTCCTTAATCTGGGAATTCTGGAACCTGGCTATAATATTCCTAGGAGTTTTCTTTTTGGGATCTTTTTCAGGAGGTGATCAGTGGATTCTTTCAACCTCTATTTTGCCCTCTGGTTCTAAAACATCAGGGCAGTTTCCTTTGAGAACTTCCTGGAGGATGCTTTCCAGGCTCTTACTTTGGTCATGGCTCTCAGGCAGTCCAATAATTTTTAAATGATCTCTCCTGGATCTATTTTCCAGGTCAGTGGTTTTTCCCATGAGATATTTCACATTGCCTTCTAATTTTTCATTTGTTTGGATCTGTTTAACAGCATCTTGATTTCTCATAAAGTCATTAGCTTCCATTTGCTCCATTCTAATTCTGAAGCAATGATTCTCCTCATTGAGCTTTTGAGATTCTTTTTCCATCTGGCAAATTAGACTTATTAAGGCATTCTTCTCCTCATTGCCTTTTTGAGCCTCCTTTGCCATGAGTCAGTCTGTTTTTTAAGGTATTATTTTCTTCAGTCAGGCTGTTGACTCTCATTTCATAATTTTCTTGCATTGTTCTCATTTCTCTTCCCAATTTTTCCTCCACTTCTCTTATCTGCTTCTTAAGGTCCTCTGGCCTGTAACCAGCTTGTATTTTCCTTTGAAGCTTTTGGTGCAGGAGTTCTGACTTCACTGATTTCCTCCTGTTCCATGCCTTGCTCGTTCTTATCCCCAAAATAGGAGTGTAATGTTGGAATCTTCTGTCTGCTTTGTTTCCTTTGCCTGCTCATTTTGCCACTCAATGATTTGACTTTTAAGCTTTTTGCCACAGTAGGACTCTGCCACCAGACAGGGGAGTTTTTGTCCCAGACGCTGGGGTTTTCTCAGCTGCCAGAGGTATTAGATGGGTGCCCTCTCTGAGGTCTCCACACGCTCTGGCAAGCTGGACACACACTCCAGGACCTCCACCCTAGACTGCAATCCAGATCCAAGCAGGTTAAAGCAAGAGCGATTACCCCTCAGACTGGTGCTTGGTCCCCCTACACTCTGCAGGCCAGGAGCTGAAGCTGCCACTTGGCGCTGGCAGCGTCTCAGCTGTTTCTCGCCCCGGGGGTAAAAGCCACGCATTCCCACTTACTGGGTCTCAAAGTCCAGACTGCACTGGCCTCTCACCTTGTCCTTCGCATCTATGTGTTGATAAATCTGGAAACGGCCACAGGTGCTGCTGATCTGGAGTCTCTCCTGCAGTGGCTGATCAGGCCTGCCCTGGGGCTAAAGCCTCAGAGTGGTGCTGGGCTAGGCTCCCAGGGATTCCTGCAGGCCTGCTGGGCTGTCCTCAGCGGGAGGTTAGCTTCTCTGTGTCATTTTGTGGGTTTTGCAGCTCCAAAGTTTGTTTAGAGTCCCCTTTTTACATGGATTGGGGAGGGTGGAAGCCGGAGCCGCGGGAGGGTCGTGCTTCTACTCCGCCATCTTGGCTCCACCCCTACATTTAAGATTCTTATATTGATTTAGATTAAAAAATCCACTTTTTTGATTCACATTTATATTTGAAAATTTTTTTCAATGTTTTCAAATTTTGAAGTACTTATTTTTCTCAACTTTGTATTGTTAAAAATATTCAGAATACATGCTTTGTTGTAAATAGAACAATTTTCGGTTTTGATATTTTCCTGCACCCTGATCAAAATATCCCTCGTTCCATGTTTAATTAGTTTATTCTCTTTTTCTTAAATGGTTTTGCAGATGTCTGCTTCACGTGAACGAACATAACCAAATCATTATTCAGTTTTTTAAATATTTTTATTTTTACATTATTGTTATATCCCAATATAATCTCTCCCAGAGAGCCGTTTGTTCCCTAAAAAAAAAAAAACAAAACATAGGGCAGTGAGAAAAGCAGTTCAGCAATACTAACTAGTACATCAGCTAAGCCAGCATTATATGCAATATTCTGTGCTATAGTGGAAGAGAGTCAAGCCTCTGTATGAATATTACAAATTTTTCCATTTGAGTATTCTAAGCTTTTGTGATTATATTAATAACTTTTTGTCTAATATAAACTATCAGAGGAACAAAAGGGACCATTTGGACTCGAGAGCCATTACATTGTCCTGATTAAATCTCCAGAGAGGGAAAGGGCATCGTGATGAAGAGAGGGTAGGGACTAGAAGAAAGAATACCCTCCTTATTTTCTCTAATTTGTGGAGTTTATATCAAATGAAAAGTTATTATTATAAATTTCACTACTTATTATTTTATCATCATAAATTATAATAAATATGTTGTTATTATTATGAAATCTTAATAGCTTAGAGCACCTATTTAGGAAAATTCCTAACATTCCAGTAGTGGCTTGACTCTCTCTACCTGTGTTAAGATTTTTGTTTATCTTTAGCTAACCCTTGCCTATTTTAGTTTGAGGCAAAAAAGCAGAACTTAGGACACATTTAGGTACAAGGAGTGAAGAGAATGTATTATAGTATATCTTACTTGATGTTCATAGAGAAGGAAAATTGTACTTGAAGAGATGGGTTCGACCAATAGTCCTCTATCTTTGTGAAGAAAGATTGAATTGCATTCTCATTTTTCTTTGGGTTCATCCTTGGTCATCATAATTTCAGAGCAATCATATTCAAAGTTTTCTTTCTGTATACATTATTTTAGTCTTGACCATATAGTTGGCCAATTTCATTACATAGTGTCAAATCCCTTGTCTTTTATTGTTACCATTCATTCCTTTAATTGCTCCTACTGATGTTCTGCTAAATGGATCTTGGAGGAAGTCATGCAACAGAACTGCCTGGTCTACACCAAATTTATGTTAACTGTAAACCATTAGGGTCTGCCCTCAATGCAACAAGACAGATATTTAGTCCTTTCTAATAAATTTCCTCTCTCACTCCTCATAGTCCGTTCTAACTTTTCTTTCCTCAGATTGTCCACACTTTATTTTCCCTTACTCACTTAAATCAAGATCTCAGGAACAATGAGGCCATTTGCCATAAGTTCCCTCTTCTTCCTGTCTTAAAGTCTTACAATTCCTTAAAGTCATCATATGCTTTTTCTTTAATCCAGTCTCTGATAATGAGGTGGCCCTTCTTTCAAAGGCCAGATCTAATACATGCCCTTAAATTCATGCTTTCACATAATTGCAAGCTGATTGCAACCTCAATCATCCCTCCCAGTTTTGGCTCTTTAATCTTTCCCTAACTACTTTTTTTTTTTCCATTTTCCATTCCAAAATGTCCAAGTCTCCCCTATCCTTAAAAAAACCTTCTCTAAACCGCATTATTCCTCCGAAGTTATTGTCTTACAACTCTTAGCTTTTCCTGGAAGTCTGCTTAAGCAATGGCTATCTCAACTCACTGCCTCAATTTTCTGTCTTCTTACACATTAAGTAATGTTATTACTAGTGAGCAGTGTTATTGTTTAACTGAAATTGTTTTCTCTAAAGTTAACGAAAATCTCTTAATTTTCAAATCCACTGGTCTTAGTCTTTAACCTTATTGATGTTTCTGTAGTATTTGACATGTTGCTGAAGAGGTGGAATCAAAATGCATAGTAGAATAGCAGTCAGCCAAACAAAGTCTCCCAAATTTCCCTCCAGACAACTTTAAAATGATGCCTCAAATTGAATTCTGGAGTGGCAAAACCAACAAAAGTTTGAGTGAGACAACTTTCTATCCTGAGGCAACCTAGGAGGTTGATTAGAGAGGTCTGTCTCACTGGGTTGGTAGTCAAGTGGGCCTGGAGCACAGTGTAGAAATGCAGGCAAGCAATCCCTGGCAAGCCAGAAGTGGACTTGGGAGGTGGCTGCATTTGATGTCGATAGCAGCTTTTGGAGCTCCCAACCCAGGGGTTGGGGGAGGGCATGTCATAAGGAGATTGCAGAGGATGTTTTACTGGTATTACCTTCAGGACCCTGTTGCATTGCCCATACATAGCTCTGGGTCACAGTTCCAGGGCCAAAAGGAATGACAGCATTTGTAGCTACAGAGCTGAGAGAAGTGCTTGTGGACACTCATGGGAGAGTAAGAACCCTGATCTCAATTCCAAGTAAGAGGAGAGCACTAGAAATTGTGGCTGCAGGAAAGCAGGGGAGCTGATCACAGTCCCAGGGCCAAGAGGAGTACTAATGCTGGTGGCTGCAGGGGGAACAAGGTCCCTTCCTGAGTAAAGACCGGAGTGCAGGCCAGGAGAGCAGTGACCATACCTCTCCTTAGATCACACTATCTTGAAAGAACTAGTAACTTGTAGGATTGGTGTCCCCATCCTCATTCTGCCCTTCCCCCAGCTTTGAAAAATAGCAGCAAGAAAGACCTGAATGGGATCAGAGCCCAATTTTAACATAAAATTAAAAGTCAAGAAATAGGCTAGAAAAGAAAATGAGCAAACAATAAAAAAAAGATCCTGACTATAAGAAACTTAACTGTGGTGACAGGGAAGATTAAGACACAAACTCAGAAGACAACAAAGTCAAAGCAGCTATAGCTACAGAAAAGTCTCAAAGAAAAATGTGAATTGTCATAGGCCCAATTAGAATTCCTGAAAGAGCACCAAAAAAGATTTTTAAAATCAAGTAAGAGAGGTAGAGGAAAAATTGGGAAATTTTTGAAATGCAGAGAAATTATGAAAAGAAAGTCAACAGCTTGGTAAAGGAAACACAAAAAATACTCAAGAAAATAACACCTCAAAGAACAGAATTGACCAGATGGTAAAAGAAGCACAAAAATCCACTGAAGAGAACCCCTTCAAAAGCAGAACTGGTCAAATGGAAAAGGAAATACAAAAGTTCACTGAAGGGAAAGAGTTCCTTAAAAATTAGAATTGAGCAAGAAGAAGCTAATGATTCCATGAGACACCAAGAAACAATAAAACAAAGTCAAAGAATAAAAAAATATATAAGATAATAGGAAATATCTCATTGGAAAAACAACTGACCTGGAAAATAGATTGAGGAGAGATAATTTAAGAATTTTTAGACTACCTGAAAACCATGATCACAAAAAGAGCCTAGAATTTATATTTCAAGAAATTATCAAGGAAAACTGACTTGATATTCTAGAATCAGAGGACAATATAGAAATTGAAAGAATACACTAGTCACCTCCTGTAAGAGTTCCCAAAATGAAAACTCTCAGGAATATTACAGCCAAATTCTAGAGTTCCCAGGTCAAGGAGAAAATACTCAAAAAACAATTCAGATATTGGGGAGCCATAACCAGGATCACATGAGATTTAGGAGCTTCCACATTAAAGGATTAGAGGGCTTAGAAATCACCTACCCAACAAAACTGAGTTTAACTCTTCTGGGGGAAAGATGGACATTCAGTGGAATAGTGGACTTTCAAGGATTGCTGATGAAAATACCAGAGCTGAATAGAAATTTTGACTTTCAGATACAAAATTCAGAGGTAAACATTAAAGAGAAATCATAAGGGATTCAATAGGGTTAAATTGTTTACATTCCTACACGAGAAGACTATACTTGTATAGAAGTTCTTAACTTCTATAGTAAAAAGCTCTTAACTTCTCTCATCATTAGGGCAGTTAGAAGGAGTGTTCATGGCATGAGAGGGCATGGATGTGTTGAATATGGTGGGATGATTTAAAAGAAAAATAAAATTGAGGGATGAAAAAGTAATGCATTGAGAGAAGGGGAAAGGGTGAGGAAGAATGGAGAAAATTATCTCATGTAAAAGAGGCAGGAAGGAAGACCTTTACAATGGAGGAGTAGATAGGGGCAGGGAGTGATGGTCATTGCTTGAACTTTACTGTCATTGGAATTGGCTCAAAGAAGGAATAACATATACAATCACTTGGGAGACAGGAGAGACAAGCAGGGGAGGGACTTGACTCAATGGCACCTGGATTAAGGGAGGTAGTGGTTAGAAACAGAATAGACTTTTGAGGAAGGGACGGGGTAAAAAGTGAGAGAGAAGGGGCGGCTAGGTGGCGCAGTGAGTAAGAGCGCTGGCCCCAGAGTGGGGAGGACCCAGATGGGTTCCAGCCTCAGATACTTAACACCCACACAAAAATAACTAGCCGTGTAACCTCAGGCAAGTTACTTAACCCCAATTGCTTTAAAAAAAATAAAAAAGTGAGAGAGAAGAAATGGGAAAAATAAGATGGAGGGAAATATGTAGTTAATCATAACTCTGAATGGGAATACTCACCCATAAAATGGAAGTGATAGATTAAAAATCAGAATCCAACAATATATTATTTATAAGAAACACACTTTTTATTGTTGTGTTTCAGTTGTTTCAGTCATGTCTGACTCTTTGTGACCCTATTGTTGGGAGTTTCCTTGGCAAAGATACGGGAGTGATTTGCCATTTCTTTCTCCAGCTCATTTTGCAAAGGATGAAGTGAGGCTAATAGGGTTAAGTGACTTGACCAAAAGCACACAGCTAGTGAGTTGTCTGAGGCCAAATTTGAACTCTTCTTCCTGATTCTAGCCCCAGTGTTCTATCCAGTGCGCCACCTAGCTGCACACATACATAGAATAAAATTAAGGGCCTGGAGAGGAATCTGCTACGCTTCAGCTTAAAGTAAAGAGAGCAGGGGTGACAATGATGCTCTCAGACAAAGCAAAAGCAAAAAATAGACCTAATTAAAAGATAAACAAGGAGCTACCATTGATAATGAAATAATACCGATACTAAACATATACACCAAATGGCATAGCATCTAAACTCTTAAAGGGAAAGTTAAATAGGTTACAGAAGAAAATACATTAAAACTATACTAGTGGGGGATCTCAATATTTCCCTCTCAGAACTAGATAAATTTAACCATAAAATAAGAAAAGTCAAGAAGATGAGTAGAATTTTAGAAAAGTAAGATATGATAGACCTCTGGAGAAAATTGAATGGAAATAGAAAAGACTACTTTATTCTCAACTGTACATGGAAACTTCACAAAAATTTACCACATATTAGGCCATAAAAATCTCACATCCAAATTTTAAAAAGCAGAGATATTAAATGTATCCTTTTCAGACCATAATGCAGTAAAAATTATATATAGTAAAGGGCCATGGAAATGGAGTAAAAATTAATTGAGAACTAAATAATCTAATTAGAAAGAATGAGTGGATCAAAACAAAACAGAAACAATCAGTCTCATTAAAGAGAATGACAACAATGAGACAATATACAAAATTTATGAGATGCAGCTAAATAGTACTTAAAGGAAAATTAATATTTTGAAATACTAATAACATCAATAAAATATAGAAAGGGGATATAGCTAAAAAAAAGCCTAGAAGAAGAACAAATTAAAAATTCCCAAATAAACACCCACTTGGAAATTCTGGAAGTCAAAGGGGAGATTAATAAAATTGAAAGGAAGAAAATCATTGAACTAATAAAATTAGAAGTTGTTTTTATGGGAAAAATTAGATAAACCAGTGGTTAATTTGATTTTTTAAAAAAGAAAACCAAATTACCAGTATCAAAAATGAAAAGGGTGAATTTACCACCAATGTTGATGAAATCAAAGCAATTAAGAGCTATTTTGCCCAATTATATACCAACAAATCCAATAGTCTAAATGAAATAGATGAGTATTTACAAAAATATAAAATTCCTGGATTAGCAGGATGGGAAATAGAATCCTTAAGTGACCTTATCTTACAAAAAGAAATTGAATAAGCCATAAATAAGCTCCCTAAGAAAAAAAAATCCCGAGGACCAGATGGATTCATAAGTAAATGTTACCAAACATTTAAAGAGCAATTAATTCCAATACTATATAAACTATTTGGAAAAAACAGGCAAAGGAGGCCTACCAAGTAACTTTTATGATACAAATATGGTGCTGATACCTGAACCAGGAACAGCAAACACAGAGAAAGAAAACTATAGACCAGTTTCCCTAATGAATAGTAAGGCCAACATTTAAATAAACTACTAGCAAGGATATTACAGCAGTATATTACAGAGATCATACACTATGACCTGGTAGAATTTATACCAGGGTATAGGATTGGTTCAGTATTAGAAGAACTATCAGCATATAATTGACCACAACAATAACAAAACCAGTGGAAATCATATGATTATCTTAAATGCAGAAATAAAAGTTTTTACAAAATATAACACTCATTCCTATTAAAAACACAAGAAAGTATTGAAATAAATGGAACTTTCCTTAAAATAATTAGCATCTATATAAAATCAATAAGCATTATCTAAAACTAGCAAGGCTTAGGTGTAATGGGGATAAGCTAGAAGCTTTTCCAATAATATCTGGGGTGAAATGGATGCTCATTAACACATCTGTTATCTAGTATTTTCCTAGAAATGCTGGCTATAGCAATAAGACAAATTGAAGGAATTAAAATAGGCAATGAGGAAACAATTATCACTTTTTGCAGATGATTTGATCATATATTTAGAGAATCCTAGAGGATCAACTAAAAACTAGTTGAACAATAACTTCAGCAAAGTTGCAGGATATAAAATACACACTTGTAAATCATTAGCATTTCTTATGTGTTACCACCAGAGTCCAGTAGCAAGAGATAAATTCCATTTAAAATAACTGCAGACGGTCTAAAATAAGGCTCCCTGCCAAGACAAACCCAGGAGCTATATATGAACACAATTACAAAACATTTTTTACACAAATAAAGTCAAATCTAAACAACTGGGAAAATATCAATTGCTTATGACAATGCTACCTAAATTAATTTGCATCTTTAGTGTTGTAGCAATTAGATTACTAAAAATTTGTTTTATAGAGCTAGAAAAAATACTAGTGTAATTCATCCGGAAAGAATAAAAGGTCAAGAATATCAAGGGAATAAGTGGGGGAAAAAAGTGTGAAGGGAGGTGGCTTAGCAGTATCAGGTCTCAAATTGTATTGCAAAGAGAATATGGTACTGGCTAAGAAATTAGAGTGGTGGGTCAGTGGAATAAATCAGGTACACTATACACAGTAGTAAATGACTATAGTAATCTAGTGTTTGACAAACCCAAAGATCTAAGATTTTGGGATAAGAATTCATTATGTGAGAAGAATTGCCAGGAAAAATGTAAAGTAGCTTGGCAGAAAGTAGGTATACATCTGGGGTAGGTAGGTAGCACAGTGGATAGAGTGCCAGTAGTTCAAATTTGTTCTCAGATACTTACTAGCTATGTGACCCTGGGTAAGTCACTTAACCCTTATTTTTCTCAGTTGCCCATCTGCAAAATGAGCTGGAAAAGTTATTACCTAACTACTCCAGTATCTGCCAAGAAAATCCCACAAGAGATCATGAATTCAGACGTGACTGAAAAGACTGAGCAACAACAAATTTGTTGTTGGTCAAGTTGTGAACAGATACAGCCATTCTAGAGAGCAATTTGGAACTATGACCAGGGGGTTAAAAACAGCATATCCTTTGACCCAGTAATATCACTATTCACTATTCGGTCTGTATCCCAAAGAGATCAAAGAAAAAGGAAAAGGACTTATGTACAAAAAATATTTACAGCAGCTTTTTTTTGTGTGATGAATAAAGAATTGGAAATTGAGGGAATGGCCATCATTTGGGGAATGGCTGAACAAGTTGTATATGGTTGTCATGGAATACTATTGTGCTTTAAGAAATGATGAGCAGCATGCTTTCAGAAAAACCTAAGAAGACTTACATGAAGTGATGCAAAGTAAAATGAGCAGGGTTAGAAGAACATTGTACATAGTAATAACAATATTGTATAATGATTAACTGAATGACTTAGCTATTCTCAGCAATACTGTGATCAAAGACAATTTTGAAGGATTAAAAAATGCTGCCCACCTCCAGAGAAAGAACTCATGGAGACTGAATGCAGATTGAAGCATATTTTTAAAATTTTCTTTATTGTTTTTGAATTTTTTTGTGTGTCTTTGTCTTCTTTTGCAACATGGCTAATATGGAAATGTTTTGCATGAATGCATGTGTATAATCTGTATAAAATTGCTTGCCATTTAAGGGAGGAGGAAGGGAAGAAAGGGACGGAGAGAATATAGAACTCAAAATTTTAAAGAGATAAATGTTAAAATTTTTTGTTTACATGTAATTGAGGGAAAAAAGAATTTAAAAATTAAATCTAATATTTGACATGTCACACTGAGCAATAATGCTTATTTACATTACTGTTGGAGGTTTTCTTAACATTACTTTCCCCTCTTCTGTACCCTGTGAGTTTTCTGTCTTTTTTGCTTATTCATCCGTATCATAGCTTAACCTTGGGTATACCACCAAGACTCTGTCCTGGGCCCTCTTCTCTCCTTGGACCTTCTCTCTTCTCTCATCACTTCCTGTACATTCAGTGTTCATCTTTATGCTAATTACTACTAGCTCTTTATATTCAGTCCTAGTGTCTTTCTTGAACTTCAACCCTGTCATCCTGTTTAACATTTTGACTTGGATGTTTCTTAGACATCTCAAATTCAAATGTGTCTAAAACTGGACTCATCTTTTCTCCCCCCTCTATACCAATATTCCCTGTTTCTATTAAGGGCATTATTGTTTTTCTAGTCTCCCAGTTTTGCAGTTTTATATATTCCATATATCTGGTCAGTTGATAAATTGTGTTTTTATTTCCATAACTCACAGATACCATCTTAGTTCAGGTCCTCATCATCTCTTGTCTGGACTTTGCAGCAGCTTCCTAATTGCTCTCTTTGTCCTAGATCTCTCCGTATCTTCTACCCCATTCCATCATTTGCACAGCTTCCAGTGATTTTCCTAAGCACAGATCTGTTAATTCTTCCTCTCTTCAGCAACTCTTAATGTTTCCTTGACCCTAGGCTTAAATATAAGCTTCAGCCTAGCTTTGTCTAACCAAATTGTCATACCTCTACATTTCCAGTCTCTGTACCTTTGAATTTGTCCTCCTTTCGTGGCTGGAATGCACTTCCTTCTCGCCTTCACTCCATAGAATCCCATACTTATTTCAAGACTTGTTTTAAGCAGAACCTTCTACATGAATCTTTTTCTGATTCCCCTCAACTGCAAGTATCCTTCTGTGGTTACATTGTATTTATTTTGTATGTACTTATATGTATGTGTTGTCTCACATGATAGAATGTAAGTGCCTTGTGAGCAGAGACTTGTCTTTTTTCGTTTTTGTGTCCCCTGGTACCTTGCTTTAGTACCTGCCACATAGTAGATGATTATAAATCCTGGTTGGTTGTAGTTGAAAGTTGTTTTGTTAGTCCGCTTTACTACATTTTGCATTAGTTAGGTCAGCCTTTAAAATTATAGAGGATATTAAACTTGCCTCTATCTCAATTGTAAGGGATTATACTAAACAATATAAAAATTAATCTCTTTTTGATAGGGCACAAACTTAATAGATTCAGCTTTCCTGACTGACATACTTAAATAATGATTCCTTTCTAGTGATTAAAATCTTATTTTATGTTGCTTTATTTCCTGTCATCAAACATGTTACTTCCAGAAACAAATTATGAATCTCTACTTAGCCTTGGATCTAAATTTTTTAGTTGTAAATAAAACTTGTAAATTACTTTCTTATAGCCCAAAGAATGCAATGGCGTCAAGATCCCAGTTGATACCAGTAAACCTAATCCAAATGAAGTGGAATTTGATAATCTATATTTGGATATGAATGGAATCATCCATCCTTGTACACATCCTGAAGACAAGTAAGTAATTGTGGAATTTCAGAGTTGAAAGGGGACCCCAGAGGCTATCTAGACCAATCTGTATTTTAATAAAAATCCATTCTACCATATAGCAGCAAGTAGTTCCTCAGGCTTTGCTTAAAGTTCTCCAGTGAAGAGAAGCATATTATCTCCTTAGATAACCCATTCCCCTTATGGATCATACTAGTCATCAGGAAATTTTTTTCTTAGGCACATCTAAATCTTCCTCTTTGTAACTTCTACCCATTGTTCCTGGTTCTGCCCTCTGGGAAGATCTTGAAGTCCTTTGTCATTATTTCTTCCATCCTCTGCATACTTTCAGCTTATCCTTTATAAAATGTAGCATCCTGAATTGACTATAATGAATCATGTGGATTTTGACTTGGACAAAGTATAATGAGACTATCACCTTTCTAGTCTTGCACAGCAGGCTTATCTTAATGCAGCCTGTCATTGTAATGTGTTTTTTTGGCTGCCAAGTTACAACTCATTGAATTTACATTTGACCCTCTAAATCTTGCAAAACAGACTCCATAGCCATGTCTCCCTTATATTATAGGTGTAAAATTGATTTTTTAAAATTCAAATGTAAGATTTGGAAGTTTGACAGGAATAAATGTTTATCTTATTAGATTAGGTCTAGTTTTCTGGTCTCAAGATTTTTTGGACCCTAACTATGCTATCTAGTATTATATAGCTTTTCCTCCTAGCTTCTTGGTATCTGCAAATTTGACAAGCGTGACAACTGTACTGTATTTCAGTCATTTGTAAGCGTGATAATCAGCTTAGGGTCAAGTACTAGTTCCTGGTGAGTACAGTGATTAGACAGCTTAGAAGTTGACAGTGAACCATTTAATGGCTACTCCTTTTTTTTTTTTTTTTTTGCTTTTTGGAGGGCAGTTGGGGTTAAGTGACTTGCCCAAGGTCACACGGCTAGTTTTTTTTTTGTGTTAAGTGACTGAGGCCGGATTTGAACTCGGGTCCCCCTGACTCCAGGGCTGGTGCTCTATTCACTATACCACCTAGCCGTCCCAATGGCTATTAGACGCAAAGGTCTAGTCATTTACCAAGTTTCATGTGCATGTAGCCATACTATTGCCTGCCTTTCATTTTGTCTACATGAGTACTATAAAAGCATTTATAAAATGAATTGCTAAATCATAGATAAGCCGCATGTATGTATGTGTTTATGCATGCATGTATGTATGTATGTATAATAGTCCCTTGGTCTACTAGTCCCTTAAACTCGTCAGAAAAGTTAAATGACACCTGGCTTCCATGAAGCCCTCTTCTTGACTTTTTTTGATTATTGCTTTCTTTTATACATATTCACAAACTATTCCTTTAGTGATATGTTACAGAATATTCAAAGTTAATCTCATTTCCCTTTGGTTTGCAGTAGACCCTTCTTTGAAAGATAGGCCTTGGTAGTGTTTCATTAGTCACATCTTCAAGGTTTTTTTCTCTTGTTTCTGTGGTTTTAAAAAAATATATACATATACACGCATGCATACATATATACATATACATAGAGTACTTTTATTTTCCATCTACTTGTTTTGGATTTCACTTCTTTCTTAGCCATTTATAGATTTTCTAATCCAAAGGTTATTCTCTTTGACAGAAAACAGATTTCACACTAAATGTTGAGTGGCTCTATTTTTTGTCATTATCATCTTATCCTCCCTGAGTTATCATGCCTTCTTTCATTCCCTTTATCTTAATATAACTAAAATGTGCCACTATTGGCTTTATTTTGCTGTGCCCATGCAAGTTCATTCTCAGCTTTGGCACTCATGACATTATTCTTACAGTATCATGCCACCTCTTTGTATTCATTTTCCATTACCTGTTTTTACTTCCATATTTTGTACAAGTTTAAGTTATTTGATTAATTCTTTGTGGACCTCATCTCTTTAGACAACTTATTCATTAGTATTGTTTCTCTTTGTATATTCAGCATTTCATTTACTTCTGTTGAGATTACTTCCCTTATAGAATTTTAGGCTAAGGAATTTTACCTAGTCATTCTCTAAACTCTTAGAAATTAGCTCTCCAAAAATTTAGGTTGCCTGTTAGCTTGTTCTGAGATTTCTTTTCCTTTATCACAGATTGTAAGATGGTGTAATCATGCACCCTGGAGATGCTCATCATTTCAATTTTCTCATCAGTTTCTTCATTTTTTGGAGAATACAGCTTCTGATTTCCTTCTTTTGGTTTCTCTACATTTTTGCAACTCATCAGTAAACATTTATTTAATACTTTCCATGTGCTAAATGCTAGGTATAGAAAGACCAAAGAATTTACATTTTATCAGGGAAAGCATCACGAATACATATCAATAAATACAAATACAGAGTATAAATGATAATTTCAGGGAAATTGAGATAGTCCTTATAAAGGAAGCAGCAGCTGAACTGGAGTTCTGATAGGCTGAGGTGAGGAGGGAATGCATTCCAGGCATGAGAGATATCCTATGCCAAGTCAGGGATGTAGGCAATGGAATGTTTTGTGTGAGGGACAGTAAGAAGACCAATTTAGCTGAACCATACTATTTTGAAGGAAATTAATATATACTAAATCTGGGGCAGCTAAGTGGCACCATAGTTAAAGTGATAGACTTGTAGTCAGGAAGACATCTTCCTAAGTTCAAATCTGATTTCAGATACTACCTGTGTGACATTGGGCAAGTCACTTAACCCTGTTTGCCTCAATTCCTCATCTTTTTATTTTTATTTTTCATTTATTCATTCATTCATTCATTTATTTAGTCATTCATTCATTTATAGCAATCAGGGTTAAGAAACTTGCCCAAGATTACACAGCCAGTTATTTTGTGTGGGTGTTAAGTATCTGAGGCCAGAACTGATCCCGGGTCCTCCCGACTCCAGGGCTGGCGCTCTTACTCGCTGTGCCACCTACCTGCCCCACAATTCCTCATCTTTAAAAGAGCTGGAGAAGGAAATGACAAACCACCCCAGTATCTTTGCCAAGAAAACTCCAAATTGGGTAACAAAGACTGAAATGACTGACCAGTAGCAAAAATCTGGAAGAATTATGTCAGTGCTAGATAAAAAGAATTTTTGGTGACAATTGAATTTGTAGTTTATTTTAGTACCAGTAAGTAGACACAGGAGCTTTTTGATCAGGGGAGTAAATGGTCAAACCTTTATGTTAGGAACATTATTTTGAATAATGCATGAAAGATGGAGGAAGACAGTCTGGGAGACCAATTTAGAATCTCTTGAAGTGGTGTAGGTAGGCAATGATGAAATATAAATATGAAAATGTAAAAATGTAAATAAAAATGATCACTGTGAAAAGAGAGGGAGACCAGTAGGAGAGATGTGAAAGCAGAATCAACAAGATGTGCTAACTGATTACTTGGGGAAGTTCGAGGGAGGGTGAAAAGTCTAGGATGACTGAGGTTTTTGAACCTGGGTAAATAGAACCATGTTCTTGGCCTTGAGAGAAATGGGGAAGTTTGGAAGAGGGGTGGGGTTGGGAGGAAAGATAATCAATTTGCTCTGTTTTGGACCCGTGGAGTTTAAGTACCTGCCAGACATCTAGTGGGATGTTGGTAATTGAGAACTGGGATTTCAAGGTGTTAGACAAAGATCTGAGTCATTTGCACTGAACCTGTGGGAGTTGTTGAAATCACTGAGAGTGTAAGGAGAGAAAAAAATAGAGCTATTGCTAAGACAAGTCAAGAAATAATTAGCCACTCTACTTTTGACAAGGAGTGAATTTAAGCAGATGTCCAAAAATTAGTCTCCTCTCATATCTCTGTGCTAGGTTTCTGAATTGTTTCCTTAACTCATCTACTGCTTCTTTTTGTTGACTGTGATATGCTCATGTGACTCATAACCCTTTATTATGGTACTTAATAAAACCATATGCTTTTATTTGTCTCTCTCAATCTTCAACTAAATTTTCTCCGCTATTGTCACTCTACTCCTTTTAGTTCCTTGATTTCCTTGCATAAGCATATTTTTAATCTGCAGTGTTAAAAATCCCCCTCTTTTGAAATTTCATTTTGCATAAGTTGTAATCTTCCAGAGCCATATTTCAGTCTTGAGTCTTATGTTATGATGTCATGAAGTATCAGTGATGTTTATGATGAAAATTTGCTTCCTTTTCTTGGGATCTCTAGTGTACCTTGCTTCTTAGGCACACTTTTTGCAAAGTGTTATGTAGATGATCTATTTTGCCATTATAAGACATCTCTGTATAAGATTATTTCTAAATGGTATGAGATGTTATAACATATAAACATAATATGAATATTATTTGATTTGCTTTAAATTACAGACCAGCACCAAAAAATGAAGATGAGATGATGGTTGCAATTTTTGAATATATTGATAGACTCTTCAGTATAGTGAGACCAAGACGACTTCTCTATATGGCAATAGATGGAGTAGTAAGTATTAAAACAATTTCATTCATTCACTGATATATTGCTAATGTTTAGGTTAAAAGCATGGGTTAAGAGCTAGAATGCATCACTTGGGAAATGGGACAGTCTTGATTCTCTTTTTATAATGAGAACTTTTTTTGAGTCCTTAAAAGCCCAGGGCCACTATAAGTTACTGCTTTTGTATGATGATACCCATTGACTAAAGTTAGAAAAGATTGAAAAGTTTATGTAAATAAACATAATAAGAATTACACATTATGAATAAGACCAGTGTAACTACTATGGTTTCAGTGCCATTCCTTATCTGCTCCCTAGGACTAGAATAATTTTGGTTTTGAGAGTCCAGACTGCTTGTAAGTGAGAATTATCAAATACCCTCTAAGTTCTGTTTACTCAATAAAAATACTTGGCTAGAGTAAAAATATTGTTCACTTATTTTAATTAGTAATTACATTTTTCTCTTGGGTAAGGCAAAAGGGAGGACAGGAAATACATTATTTTCTGCTATGTAGTCCATTTCATAATGATTGGAGTTCTTCCTAGGGTATACCTTTCTTCTCATTACCTAACCCTTAATTATGGTACGCAATGAAGCCATCTTCACATTTTGTTGTTAAACTCAATTGACGGTACCGATTAGTAGGCAGTATTATAATTTAGCATTTATTATATGGGGATTTATTTTGTTGTCTTATTGTGGGCTTACACATACTAGAAGGAACCCAGGATTGAGAATGGTCAGGGAGGGACTCCAGAAATGGGGAGTAACAGCAGGGCCCTGAGCATTAGTACAGGTCTAGAAATAATGGATTATAATGATCCATCTCCATAAAGTACTAGTTTGTTAGCCTTAAATAGAAATCCTTGGAACATATGGATAGGGTCAAGTTGGATACAGTCTGAATAAGTTGGTTTGTGACTATCTTTTTTTGGATCTCAGTCTTGGAACTTTTCCTGAATATGAAAAGACCTGTTTCTCCTATATTATTAGTCTTCTGGTTCATCAAGAAAATGGAAATTTTCTCAGTGTTGGGTTACTATATTTATGAAACATAGAATTCTAGAGCTGGAAGGGATTTTGGAAATTATCCAGGCAAGTATTTTCATTTTGCAGATAAGGAAGCTAATGTCCCCAAAGTGTATATATCCTGAATCTCTTAGAATTCTTTAGCACTAGAATCCAAATTGCTCATCTCAAAGTTGAATTTGATGAATTCAGGTTTATATACTAACTTATGTTTTTCTCTGCTTTTGCTTCAAAACTTTATCACTTCCTGTTCAATTTTTCTAATATTCTTCCTTCTGGAAAGGGTGAAATCAAATTATAAAACTGGACATAGGCAATTAGGGTGGCTAGGAGTTGTCACAGAGATAGATAGTTGGGGTACAATTAATTATATCTGAACCTGCAGAAGATGTTTGTTTTACTATTTTGGGGTTTGAGAAGAGGTACTTTCCAGCATCATCTGGGACTCTATTTTCTTTCTGCTTAGAATTTCCTCCCAACAAACAGAAGTAAAATTTCTTCCTGTTGAAATTTTACTTTAGCATCAAAGCATTCCATTAAGCATTCTTTGATAATCCCACAACCTGAAGTGATCTTTGTTTCTTTTCTTCTGCAAAACTCTCATATCTTAAAACAGCTTTTATCTTGTAAAATAAGGTATCTCTGAGTCTGACTGTGAATCTTTTGTGTTTTCTTTTGTTTTGGTCCAGACCTGTGATTTCATTGGACGGGACCTAAACACAGATCTTTATTTACTCCTTTCTTTTGTCTTTTAAGAGGTCCCTAGGGGCGACCAGTTAGCACAGCAAGTAAGAGCACCACACCCAGAAATAACTGGCTGTGTAACCTTGAGCAAGTTACTTAACCCCGATTGCTTTAAAAAAAAAAAAAGAGGTCCCTCAAAGGCACTGTGACATAGTGGATAGTCACTTTTGAGTCATAGAACTATTACCCACCTCCCTGACTTCATTTTTTTGGGTTCTCAGTTAAGCTATGCAGTTTGTGATTTATAATTTTAAACAGTACGTTCTGTTATTAATAGAAAATTTGTCAAATATTGGAGTTATTGAATATGTCTTATGTTTCTCCCTCCATGTCATATATAAATGTTTATAAACTGATATTTTTCTTCTCTTTGTTACCTTTTTCTGACTATACTATTTCTGTTAAGTGCCTCATCTTTCTGGTCATTCATATATACAACACTAGTATTATCCTTCATTATTCTTCCTTTCCCCACATACCCAGTCAGTTGCCAAATGTTATAATGTTTTGCTCCACTATATCTCTCAAGTCTTTCTTCTTTTTCTTCTTTTCTACTGATACAGCCACCACCCTAGTTCAAATTCTCATCCCTTCTTCACTGGACTGTTGCATTAGATACCTTAGTGGTCTCTGTACCTGAAATCTTTCCTTTTGCAATGTGTCTACCACACAGCTGGTGGAGCGATTTTCTTAAAGTACAGGTCTGACCATGTCATTCCTCTATTCAAGAAACTATGCCTTGGCTTCATATTATATCTAGAGTCAAATGCAAAACTCTCATAGCCTGGCTTCCCACCTATAATTTCCTTTCCAGGCTTTTTACATGTTATTCCCCTTCATATGCTGTTTGATCCAGCCAAGCTGTCCTGTTCCCAGTGCACCCCCACCCTTTCTACCCCTCCCTTCTCTGTGCCTTTACCCTTTGCCTGGGGTGTACTTTCCTCTCAGCTCTGCATCTGTCATATTCTACGTGCAGACTCTCCTGATCTCCCCAGCTGATAATGTCTCCCAACTTAAAAAATAAAATTATCTTGTATTAACATATTTGTTTTATTTTATTTTTTTTTTAAAGCAATTGGGGTTAAGTAACTTGCTCAAGGTTACACAGCCAGTTATTTCTGGGTGTGGTGCTGAGTATCTGAGCCCGGGATTTGATCTCCAGATCATCCCGACACTGGAGCCGGTGCTCTTACTCGCTGAGCCACCTGGCCACCCCTAATATATTTATTTTATATATTTTTTTCACATACTTATACATGTACATACATATTGTCTTCCCTAACAGATAGAACTCCTTGTATCTTCTTTTTTCTTCTTTGAATCCCCGTTACCCAGATAAGTTCCTGGCACTTAGTAGTATGCTAACTGTGCATGTTATCAGCTGAACAATCATTTTTGCTCTCAGGCTCCACGTGCTAAAATGAACCAGCAGCGTTCCAGGAGGTTTAGAGCATCAAAGGAAGGAATGGAAGCAACTATAGAAAAGCAACGAGTCAGGGAAGAAATACTGTCAAAAGGTAAAAATTTTTTTGTTAAATTTCATTTTTCTTTTAGCCATTTACTCCTAAGTGGTTTTACTAATTCTTAGCAAGAAAATGTTTTTCCTTAAGTTTAAAGTTTATCAAAGGATAAACTTGAAACACCTCAAGGTCATATTTCGCCTTCGGGAACAAGTTTTGTTGCTTCCTCTTTTAGGCCACTTAAAAAATCTCTCATGTCATTTATTATCTCTACCTAATTTTCCCTGTAGTTCACTATTAAGTTAGGAACAGAACACTTAAATGGTTTATTGAGAAGCTTTGGCAAGTCTCTCTTTGTGGTGGTAAGAAAGATCTGTCTCTGTATTGAATGGATATTTTAAGTTCCTCCCTCTTCCAAGTTGTTCTTTGTGCAGAATGTCACCAGCCACAATGATTTATCCTATTTATAAAAACCTGTAGATGTGCATACATGTGTATGCACACATACATTAAATAGAGGGGGAGGTATATATCAGACCCTACCACCTTAAGGAAGAGGTGATAGTGAAGTGTGAGTGTGCTCATAAGGGTGTGCTTTTGTTGGTTCTGCTACCTAAATGAATTAGAAATTCAGACAAATAACTTAGAGGAAATGGATAACAACATTAAACTTAGAAACCTCTAAAATAATTCTGAACTCTTGTTTAGGGTTCTTCCTACTTTTCAGCAAAGAACTATGCCGATTAGTAGTTTTTAAAAAACATTTTGCATTTTATGTTGCAGTTTTCTTTGTTAAATTATATGTCAACTGGGGTGGCCACGTAGCACAGAGAGTAAGAGCACCAGCTCCAGTGTCGGGATGACCTGGGGATCGAATCCAGGTTCAGACACTTAGCACCACACCAAGAAATAACTGGCCATGTAACCTTGAGCAAGTTACTTAACCCTGATTGCTTAAAAAATAAAAATAAAAAAAAATTATATGTTAACTTTGCTAGAATATTGTTTCCCAACTAGCTTGTTTATATACGTGACACTGTCTTTTGATTTTATTGATATCTTTGTTGTCTATGTGATTACATTTGTTTTGAAAAATAACATGAAATTAAGAATTTGTAATACTTTGAGAGAGGGCTGATCACTAGTACAGAGAGAAAATACTAGTCAGAAAATGGCCAAAAAAAAAATGATATATTAGGGAAGCTAGGTGGCGCAGTGGTTAGAATGCACCAGCTCTGAAATCAGGAGGATCTGAGTTCAAATCCAGCTTCAGACATGTAATAGCTGTGTGACCGTGGGCAAGTCATTTAACTTCCAGTTGCCTCAAACAAAAAAAAGAAATTATATATTCAGGCAAAATTATTAACTTGTGATTAACTCAGCTTTTCATATTTGCTTGGCAGTGCTCATTTATCTGAATTTAATGTGTATAGCATGTAGGTGCATGCCCTTTACGCAATATGCATAATTTTATTTACATAGCATGAAGGATTTATTGATGTTATTAAATCTTTGAATTTTTTTGTTTGTGTACTACATATTTTAATGTAGTCTTGCCCAAGCTATTAATTTATTTTTGGTGGAGGTTTTTTTTAAATGGTAAATGTGACTTGAGATGAAGGGATTCAGTTTCTTTGAGTTGTACATTTTGTTCCTTACTTTAATATTTTGTTAATTATTCAGCTCTTTGGATCAGTTTTTTTAATGTGGGAACAAAACATTTCTCTTCCCCAGGTGGCTTTCTTCCTCCAGAAGAGATCAAAGAAAGATTTGACAGCAATTGTATTACACCAGTAAGTAGTCCTGTACTTTTCTAGCTATTACTAACTCTAAAATGACAGGTTAACATATTTTCTTCTGTGTCTTTTAGGGAACTGAGTTCATGGACAATCTTGCTAAATGCCTTCGATACTACATTGCTGACCGTTTAAATAGTGACCCTGGGTGGAAAAATCTGACAGTAAGTTTCATATTTTGATATTTAAATCATTGTGATTGTATTTGCCTGGACTTTGGTGGAATTGAATTGAGAGAGAGAAAGAGTGTGTGTGTGTGTGTGTGTGTGTGTGTGTGTGTGTGTGTGTGTGTGTGTGTGTGTGTGTGTGTGTGGTGTGGGATTGAACAAAGAGAGAGAGAATTTCCATATACATGTGTATTCTCCCAGAAGAAAAATAAAGCTTATATGTAGTTGCCATAAATGGGTGTTTGGATCGGCTTTTTATTGGAAAGGTCAGAATTTCTATAATGAGTGACAGTTTAAATTTCTCTCTAGAGACATATTTCATCATTCTATCATCATTGCTTGGAGACATTAAATAATCCCATTTATTTTAAACAATTACTTTAAAGGGCAGTGACAAGTAAAATATCAGGGTAATAGAGTTGTCTATTATTATAGACATAATAAAAGCCCTTAAGATAGAGATTAATTGGATTTTGACATAAACAGATGCCTATACTTTGGTTGCCTAAACTTGCCATAACTTGTAGACATTTTGATACCAAAGTAGTAAAAATATATATTTACAAACTTTTCCTTTATGGCTACATAATTATATGTGCTTATATTTTCTGTTATATTGTAGATTAGGAATGGTGCCCTGTTTTAACTATATTTTAAGAATACATAATTTCATTGTTAAGGATATTCCTTCCACCAGTAATAATAATAAGTGAGTTTTGTGCAGTACTTTTAAATGTTTTGCAAAGCATTTTACATCTATTGTCTCATTTAAGCCTCATGGGCACTATGAAGTAGATACTATAGGTAGTATCCCTATTTTACAGATATAGGAACTGACTTACATAGGCTAAATGATTGTATGTAGCCATATGGCTGGTGGCAGAGGCAGGAATTGAACCCCAGTCTTCCCTAATTCCAAGTCTAGCACTCTAGCCGATATACCATGGTATCTTTCCTGAGCAACATTGCAAATCATAGCACTTTCTTTGCTTAATAGATGGTTTTAATGAATTGCTGTAGCATGTTACATTCATTTCTTGGTTGCCAAGTCTGAGGTTTTCCTTGCCAGAACCTAACAAAATTGGCACTTAGATGCATACTCTTAAATGAATGCAGGAAACGTATAATAAATGTTATATCCTCTGGTAATACAGAATCACAGAATTTGAAAGTAGAAATGGACATTGGCAAGTGATTTTTCACTCTCTGCTTAAAGACCTTCAAGGAAGGAAGCCAAACCATTCCACTTCTTTTTTTTCCTCTTTTTTATTTTTCAGTTTACATCATTCATTTACACAAGATTTTGAGTTACAGATTTTCTCCCCATTTTTCCCCTACCCACCACTCCAAAAGAACGATCCCACTGAATATCCCCTCCCCCAATCTGCTCTTTCCCATACCTTCCCCCATGTCACCTCCGACTTTCCAGTAGGGCACGGTGGATCTCTTTGCCCCAGTACCTGTATATTTTATTTCCCAGTTACATGTAAAATAATAATAATAATTTTATATATATATATATATATACATATATATTTTTTTAAACATTTGATTTTAAAACTTTGAATTCCAGATTCCTTCCCTTCCTCCCTCGTCACCCATCCTTACTGGGAAGATAAGCAATTCAATATGGGTTGTACATATGTAGCTATGCAAAACATTTCCATAGTGGATCTATTGTGAAAGACTGTATTTACCCCCATCCTATCCCACCCCCAACTTGTTCTATTCTCTACTTTGATCCTGTCACTTTTCAAAAGTGGGTGCTTCCAACTCCCCCCCCCCTAGCCCTACCCCTCTTCCATCATCCCCCCCTCTCATCCCCTTCCCCTCTACTCTCCTGTAGGGTGAGATACCCTATTTAGTTTGTATGTCATTCCCTCCCTAAGCCCAATTCAATGAGAATAAGGTTGACTCATTCCCTTTTGCCTTCCTATTCTTTCCCTCCATTGTAACAGTTTTCCCTTGCCTCTTCTATATGAGATAATTTACCCCATTCTATCCCTCCCCATCTCCTCTCATTATATTCCTCTCTCATCTCTTAATTTCACCTTTTAAGTATCATCCCTTCCTATTCAATTGCTCCTGTGCCCTCTCTCTATGTATACCTGTACACATATATACACACACTCACATATGTATTCATATGCCCATATACCCTCCTATATAGACATATATGTATACATATGTATATGTGTGTGTGTGTGTACACACACACACACACACACATTTCTATTCCTTTCAACTGTTCTCATACTGAGAAAAGTTTAATAAGTTACAATTATCGTTTTTCCATGTAGGAATGTTAATAGTTCAACTTTGATAAGTTTCTTATGATTTCTTTTCCCTGTTTACCTTTTCATGCTTCTCTTGCTTCTTGTATCTGAGTGTCAGATTTTCTATTCAACTCTGGTTTTTTCATGAAGAATGCTTGAAAGTCCTCTATTCCATTAACTGACCATGTTTTCCCCTGAAACAGGATACTCAGTTTTGCTAGGTAGGTGATTCTTGGTTTTAATCCCAGCTCCTTTGACCTCCAGAATATCATATTCCAAGCCATTCAGTCCCTCAGTGTGGAAGCTGCCAGATCCAGTGTTATCCTGATTGTGTTTCCACAATATTCAAATTATTTCTTACTGGCTGCTTGTAATATTTTCTCCTTGATCTGGGAATTCTGGAACCTGGCTGTAATATTCCTAGGAGTTTTCTTTTTGGGATCTTTTTCAGGAGGTGACCAGTGGACTCTTTCAACCTCTATTTTGCCCTCTGGTTCTAAAACATCAGGGCAGTTTTCCTTGAGAATTTCTTGAAGGATAATTTCTGTGTTCTGTTTTTGATCATGGCTTTCAGGTAGTCCAATAATTTTTAAATTATCTTTCCTGGATTTATTTTCCAGGTCAGTGGTTTTTCCCATGAGATATTTCACATTGCCTTCTATTTTTTCATTTGTTTGGATCTGTTTAATAGTATCTTGATTTCTCATAAAGTCACTAGCTTCCATTTGCTCCAATCTAATTCTGAAGGAATGATTCTCTTCAGTGAGCTTTTGAGATTCTTTTTCCATCTGGCAAATTTGGCTTTTTAAGGCATTCTTCTCCTAATTGGCTTTTTGGACCTCTTTTTCTCGACTCCCAGAGCATTGCATTGGCCCCAGACTGTCTTTAGTGGGAAGTTAGCTTCTCTCTGTCATTTTGTGGGTTCTGTGGCTCCAGAGTTTGTATAGAGTCATTTTTTACATGAATTGGAGAAGGTGGGAGCGGGAGCCACGCTAGTCTTGTTTCTACTCTGCCATCTTGACTCCACCCCCATTCCACTTCTTTATAGCTCCAATTGTTAGGAAGATTTTTCCTCAAATCAAGCATAAATTTTCCTCTTTGTAATTTCTACCCATTACCTATGGTTCTTCCCTTTGGGGCCAAGCAGAAAAATGTAATTGTTCCACATGGTGGTATTTCAAATACTTGAGAGGTATATCAACTTTCTCTCTACCCCCCATACTCCAATGTCTTCTCATTTCTAGGCTGAATATCACTAATTCTTTCAACTGATTCTCTTTTGACATGAACTTAAGGGCCTTCACCATCCTGTTTGTTTTCTAATACCCTGAAATGAATACAAGACTCCAGATGAGGTCTGACAGGAGCAGAGTGCAGTGAGATTATCTTCTCCCTATTCTTGGAAGGGGTACACCCTATAATGCCGCCTAAGACCATATTGATGTATTTTTTTTTTGGTTATCATAATATACACCTGATTTATATTGAGCTTGTATTCAGCGCAACTAATTGTCTAACCATGCTTCCTACATTTTGAACTTGTGAAGCTGATTTATGTACTCAAATATAGGACTTCACGTTCATCCCTGTCGAATTTCATCCTGATAAATTCAGCCTAATGCTTTAGCTTATCAAAGACCTTTGTTTCATGACTGTTACCAGCCATGTTAGCTTTTCCTCCCAAATGTGTGTCATATTTAAATTTGATGAAGGTGTCTTTATCCAGGTCATTGATAAATTTGTTAAACATCAGAGAGACCAGCACAGATCCTTGAAGGCACTCTGCTAGAATGGAGTCCATATCCATATTCAGGTCCATATTCTTCATTGTCTAATCCATATTTCCATTTTGTCCGTGAGATAGTATGAAACATGTTGTCAAAAGCTTTGCTAAAATGTAGGTAAACTATAGCATTTCCCTCATCTGCTAGTTTAGTAATCCTATTGAAGAATCTGAAATCAGACTAGCAAGCCCTGGAAGTTCTTGAAGATGTGCTGCCTCTTTGTAATCATCCCTCTTTTTCCTCATTTTCTCCAACCGTTTCTTTAATGTCGTTTTTTAGGAATCTAAATCAAAATCATTAACCTCATTTTTGAAAATTGAGACGTTTGCCTTTTTCTGATCCTTTTTCCATGTTCTTTCAAATATTATTGACTGAGGAATAGCATCCATTTCTTTCAGGATCCAAGTATATAGTACATCTGGGCCAGGTGATTTGAATACATCAAGGCATGAATCTCCTTTTACATTGGGTACCAGTTGTCCTTTTGTTACCAATGTAGCAGTATTTATCCCTTGCAGAGCGAACAGAAACAAAATTAGAATTGAGCAACTCTGTCTCCTCACTTTTGTGAGTTGTTATAGTCCCATCTACCTCAAAATGTTCCTTAATTTTTTTCTCCCACTACAGTTTTTAAAAACCCTTTTTGTTTTTCTTGACTTTCTTTTCCAGCCTCAATTCGTTATGAATGTCAGCATTCCTTATACTTTTGCAGGTGCATGTTCCAACTCTGTATTCATCTTATATTACAGGATGAACATTGTACATTTCTTTTTAAAATCCTAGTTGGTTAGTGAGTCTTTTCATTAGTCTTTGCTGACTTCAGTCTTTCCAGACAAATCCACTTTTCTTCCTGGAATTGTTAAAAATAGACAGTTCTTGTGAGTTGGTCATTTTTTTAAAGTGAGTACCATTATTTGAAAGATACATAGCTATATAGAATATCTCTTAAGTGCTTACTGTATTCCAGGTAATGTACTAAGTACTGAAAGTACAAATAAAATAAAGAAAATATAGTCTCTAACTTCTAATGGAAGACGACAACACATAAAGAGAGCTAAAAAGCAAGGGGAGGTATGATGCCCACTCAGTGGGAAAGGTGTAAAAGTCTAGAAAGTCAAGAGTGGAGCCAGAAGAGAGTTGAGCATGGATGGCCAGAACCCATCCTGAAGTAATGGTTCTATGGAAAAACTTGCCAATTGGAAAGGATTCAGGACTAGAGGCACTTTAAGGTGAGAAGGCAGTTGGTGAAGGGATGCGGTGAAACCAAAGAAATTGGCGTGAAGCTGAGAGAGGAGATACTTTGAGTAACTTAAAATGTCATTAAGCCCCCTGTTGTAAAATAATTTGACTACATAACAAATTGATCGTCAGACTGTTAACTGATTGATGTCTATTTAGGTCAAATGTATTAGGTTTTTTTTTTTTTAATAAAATGGCATCAATTCTGAAAAGTTTAGTAACCCTTTACTAACAGGGTCTTAAATGATTAGAATTATCTTAGAAGTGATCAATTCAGACTAAAATGTAAGTTTAGTTTTATTGTTTTCAAAGGGAAGAAGAGAATGGATTAATTGTATAAGTTCTAAGTACATTTTATTTTACAGGTTATTTTATCTGATGCTAGTGCTCCTGGTGAAGGAGAACATAAAATCATGGATTATATTAGAAGACAAAGAGGTAAAATCCAATTGTAAATGTTTTTTAAGGTTATTTTATTGAAATGTTGACTCAGTCTAACTTGGATAAATATTGTTTTGCTTTTACCTAGCTCAACCTAACCATGACCCAAACACTCATCATTGCTTATGTGGAGCAGATGGTAAGTTCCTTATTGGATAACTTTTCCTGATCAAATCTTTGAAAGCTGATAGTTTTTTTTTTTAAGTTAGGTAGTAAATTTGATGCATTTGACTCCTAACAGGCTTCACATGTCTTGTCAAAACACTTTAATTTTTATAATCTCTTTTTTTCTTTTAGGAAACTTTGTTTTAAAGTAATCCTAAATGACAATTTATTTTTCAAGCCTCTTACAGTTGTATTTTTGAAAGATGTATTTAGTAGTTAACACATTCATTTTTCTTTAGACTGTCGGAATGTTTTGTCTGTTCTTTTTACTTTTGTGTACATTATGAAGTATAAAAAAGTCCAAACTTAGCACAAGTTGAGGAAGTCATGGTTAGACAGAAGTTTGTCTGAAAAAGATAAAGAGGTTTTAGAAGAATGCCAATATTAGCAGCATGGAGTAGAAGCCAAAGGACCTAATCTCAAATTACTGTAAGAGAGGTGTGACTTACATGATAAGGAAGTGATCTTTCCCTATGCTCTGCTGAGGTCAGGCCACAATGGGGGATTTTGTTTCATTCTGTTCACAGTTTAAAATGGGGTATTGGTAAACTGGAGCATCTACAGGGAGGTTAACTAGATGGTGAAGGGCTTTGAATCTCTTGTATCACACTTGGTTGAAGGTACTGGAGATGTTGAGCCTAAGTAAAAGGAGATTAAAGAAGGTCCTGATAGCCCTAAGTTTCAGTATTAGTAGGGCTCTCATGTGGAAAAAGGATTTGATTTGTCCAGTTTAACCCAAAAGGCAGAATCAGTAGAAATGGATAGAAGTTGAAGAATGGCAAATCTAGGTTTGATATCAGGAAAGCTTCCTAACAATTAGAACTGTCCAAAGTAGAATGAACTGCCATAGGAGATAGTGCATTTCCCCTCATTGGAGCTCTTCAAGCAGAGGCTGGAAAACCATTTTTTGGTTATTTGTAGGGATTAATATTTTGGGTATGGATTGGTCTAGGTGACTGTTTTTTGTTTTTGTTCTTGCTTTTTGGAGGGCAGTTGGGGTTAAGCGACTTGCCCAAGGTCACACGGCGTGTGTGTGTCTATTAGGTGTCTGAGGCCAGATTTGAACTCAGGTCCTCCTGACTGCGCCACCTAGCCGCCCCAATCTAGGTGACTGTTGATGTCATTTCTTACTGTAAAATTGTATAATACCATTAATTATTATTGAAAACCTAATTTTCTTGCTGTCTTAGGCATCCAGGGATTTAGTGTCATTTGTAAATAAAGCATATGTCCTAATCATTTCTAATTTTTATTGTTTTTATGTGTGTGTGTTTTTATTTAATAGCTGATCTCATTATGCTTGGACTTGCCACACATGAGCCAAACTTTACAATTATTAGGGAAGAATTCAAACCCAACAAGCCAAAACCATGTGGTCTTTGTAATCAACTTGGGCATGAGGTCAAGGACTGCCAGGGTTTGCCAAGGGAAAAACAGGGAGAGGTAAGGGCTTCAGAATTGTTTCTTTTCAAATTAGAAAAGAGTTGTTTGACCACTTTTTCTGTGACCACTTACTGAAGTGTCTTTGAATGATAAACTTTGTTAGTATCTTAAGAACATTATAGTTCTAGTGAAGCTAAGGTATAAAATATAAGAGCAAAAACATGAGGATTACTAGTAGTTTACAAGATTGTCCTGTTGTAGTTACTTGATATTTCTTCTCTTCCCCCTCCCTGTCCCCAAATTAAAAATTATTGTTTGAAGGAGCTGCTTTTAGTGCTTTTGTTTTTACTGAAGGTTTGAGATTATTAGGCAGGGGGTTTTGTGCTGACAGTCAAGTCTCTGACCTTTGGCAGGGCTCACCTGACTGCTATATTCCTTTCTGTGATAGGAATTCTAGCTAAATGTGGAGAGAGAAATGTGGTAACAGCTTTTTAACTCTGTAGATCTTGCTAATAAGTAAGGTTAGGAATTCTGCTTTAAATGAATAACAGTGAACCACTAAGCATTTTAGTTTATTAAACTAAAATGGGTTTTGATGTCCAAACTCATTAAAAGGGAATTTTGCCATAATTAGAAAAATTCCAGCTGTAAAGAATAACAAGTTTTTAAAACATCAGTACTTTGTTCCATTTAAAGCTTTTAACTTAGAAAGTGCCTCTTTTAGAGAATATGCTTTCAGAATATATACTTTTGGAAATGTCCAAGGTTTAAGGTAAATATGTTTGGATTGTGCATGTATTAACTTGTATCAGATTTCTTGCCATCTTGGGGAGGGAGGGAGAAAAATTTGAAACTCAAAATCTTATAAAAAATGAATGTTGAAAACTATCTTTACATGTAATTGGAAAAAATAAAGTATTTACTTCTAAAAAAGAATAAACATGTTTGAAATTAATAACTCAACTTATTTCTTGTAGCATGATCAGTTTGAAGAAAGTCTTCCTGCTTCAGAAGGAGAGTTCATCTACATTCGACTAAATGTGCTTCGTGAGGTATGCAGAAATAATCATTATAAATTGTAATTGTAAATTGATTTGTTTTTTAATATCTTTAATTGTTATACTTCTGTTGGATTTTTTGTGCAGTATTTAGAAAGAGAATTAACTATGGCCAGCCTGCCATTTACTTTTGATATTGAGAGGAGCATCGATGACTGGGTTTTCATGTGTTTCTTTGTGGGAAATGACTTCCTTCCACATTTGCCCTCTTTGGAGATTAGGTATGTAAATTTCAGTGAAATTAAAAGAATGACATTTTACAGTTTTCTGTATCTATTGAGTAAAATAGTCTTAATGTGTTTCTTTATTATAGGGAAGGAGCAATTGACCGTTTAGTTAATATATACAAAAATGTGGTACATAAAACAGGGGTAAGTTCTAACTTGAAAAACTTGTGAAAAATAAGTATTTGCTCTTTGAAGTAGATAATTTTGCCCCCCCCCCCCTTTTTTTTTTATCACTTTCAGGGCTACCTTACAGAGAGTGGTTACGTCAATCTACAGAGAGTACAAATGATCATGTTAGCTGTTGGTGAAGTTGAAGATAGCATTTTTAAAAAGAGAAAGGATGATGAGGTAAAAGTTTTTTGCAGTAGCTAAAATGCCTTATGTCCTCAATAGAATATATTCTGTAATGCTTTTAACACTTTTGAGTCCATTTCTGTACTTTTACATTGGATCAGAAATTATTAGTGATTACATTTTTAGAATGTGATGTTGTAAAGGAGTTTTTCGTAACATTCATGACAAATGACTGCTTCAGAAGCTCACCTTTATTTTTAAGTTCTCTTCTTTTCTCATTACTTTTCCTGGTAAAAGAAAGGTATATAATTACATGAATGTAGTATGCAGAATCAGCATTCAAGACCAGAGCCATGTGGAGAATCGTTCTAACATTTGGAGTATAGAGAATGCCCCTTATTGAACCTGGAGGAGGAAAACCTGAGTTGAAATATCAAACATTTACTAGCTATGTGACCCTGGGCAATTCATTTAATCTTTCTGTGCTTCACTTTACTCATCTGTAAAATGGAGATAATAATAGCACCTAGATCCTCAAGTTGTTATAAAGATCAAGTGAGATAATATTCATTTGTTGTTTTTGGGGGGGGGGGGGGGGCAATTGGGGTTAAGTGACTTGCCTAAGGTCACATGGCTAGTTTTTGTGTTAAGTGTCTGAGGTCAATGAGATAATATTTATAAAGTGCTTTGCAAACTCTAAAGTGGTACATAAATGCTAGCTATCTTTACAGTAATGATTGTGTAATAGAATCAAAGCAGAATCACCTAGCAAGAAATTCAAGGATAGATAGTTATCATCTGTATTTATAGAGGATATTTTTAATGGTCCTTCGAGTGTTAAAGTAGCAGTTTACTTTAAAATGACTGGGAGAAAGCAGAGTACCTATGAAAGATGGCAGCACTAGTAGGACCTAGATAACCTGGTTTAAACACATCTCTAATTTGTTAGACTTGATTTCAGTTTGTGTAGATGATGTGTTAAAAAGAAATTTTTAAAAGATAATTTAAAATAGGTGGTTTCTCCAAAAGGCAAATGATTACTGAAAGTCTTTATTTGACACTGTTCCTTTTTTTTTTAAACAAAATGTTAAGAATTGGAAATACTAGGTATATTCTTTTATAAAAAAGACAAATAAAATGTAAGATCCTTAGCTTTTAACCAGTTATTTCTGCTGGTTTGCTGTCTTCCTGAAGCTTTGCATATCACTTTGATATGTTTGACTGAAAATCAGGACTCCTATTCCCATGTTCTGTGCCCTTTGTTGTGAACACTGTTCTGGGAAAAGACTTCAGGGCTCAGTTGACTCCCTTTCCTAGATAGTAATTCTAGCTTGTGGTACCTAAGTCTTACTCAGGAAAGGAAGTTATTCTTAAGATTATGTACTGAATATTTATAGTAATATGTTTTGGGGACAATTACTATCTCAAAGAAAAATAGATCTATAAAAATGACTTTTTGCAGGTTTAGAACTTTAAAGATATAGACAAATAAGCATGTCAGCAAAGAAGATGAGTTTTGAATTACACCTCACTCTTTTTGATTGATCACCCAGCTTCAGAGAGGTGTAAAGAGAATAGTCTTCACCTTGGACATGAGTCAGAGAGGGGCCTGTTATTTGGTCACCAGACAAGAGTACAGGAGAAGGGAGGGTATTGCTTTAGAATAATCATAGGATTTAAAGCTGGCAGGGACCTTCGAGACAATCTCTAGGCCAATCCCTTCATTTTATGAATGAGGAAACTGAGAATCAGACAGGTGACAGTGGCAAAACTGGGAGCAAGCAGAAGTAGGAGAATCATAGCTTTGAATAGCTTACTGCTGCCAGAAAAGAGAAGGCACTTCAGAAGAGAGAGCAAAGGTTTTGTAGGTATCTTATCTATGTTCTTTCTGCTGCTTCTAAGCTAGGTGAGAATGATTGTGCTTCCTTTGCTAGAAGGAAGGGGAGTAAACATTCATATGGAGCCTTCTGTGTGCCACTCACTATCCTAGGCACTTAGAAACAGCTCATTTGCTCCTTAAAACAATCCTTGTTGGTAAGATTTTATAGATGTCCCCATTTTACAGATAAGGAAACTGAGACAGGGGTTAAGAGACTTGCTGAAGGTCAAATAGCTAGTATGTTGTATTGCCAGTGCAGTATTTACAGGGCCCACAATCATGATAAAGAACATGACTATAAATATCACATGACATTCGATCACAAAATATAACAAACTCTCCATATAGAGGACAGAACCAAAGCATTTATTTAGACACCAGAAAACCGATTCCCAAAACCAGTAAGTTGATTCCATCATAATAGTAAAGAAATGAACAAGCCATAACAACACAGAGAGACATGCCATCCTTCAGCATTCCCACACACCAATACAAGATAAATATTTACTCACAAACCTCTCTGTCTCGTTGCCTGAGCTCCTCTCTTTCCCACCCTTTTGCTAGCTCTCACTGCCAGCTTCCTGTGGCTCTGCTCTACCCTTCAGCAAAATCCTCCCACAGCAGGCTCCATGTAACTATATTCAGCCTGTTATGGGGCAAAGTTTATCTTCCAAGCAGGGAAGCTTCCTGTGGGCTCTGTTGCACCCTTCAGCAAACTCCTCCCATCACTGTCTCCATGTGATTACATTCAGCCTATTGGGGGCAGAATTTACTTTCAAAGCAGGGGAGGTCTTCAAATTCTCATCAGGCATATTAAGGGGCCGGAAAGATCTTCAAATTCCCATTCCCATTACATATGTGTCTGAGGCTAAATTGAAATCAGTTCTTCCATTGTGCCACCTGGCTGTCTCATTTATTAAGTGTCTTCTATGTGCTACACATTGCTAAATACTTTAAAAATATTTACCTTATTTGATCCTTACCACTCTGGGATATAGGTACTGTTATTAGTTCCATGTGACAGATGAGGAAACTGAAGCATACAGGTTAAGTGACTTGCCCAGGGTCACATAGCTAATAAGTTTCTGAGGCTGAATTTGAACTCAGGTCTTCCTGTCCCCAGGTCCATCATTCCTTTGCCATCCCTCCCAGCTACCTCTAGGTTGGCTTGATTTTGGACAGAAAAAAGTGGTACCCTGCTAACAACAAAAACTACTGCTTTGTTTTTCATAACACACTGCCTTTCCATTTTCTAAGATTTATTGTCATGGTAACTTAACTGGGTAGGATAGTGAAAGGGTTGCTTTGTTATACGCCCTTTCCAAATAGTCAAAAGGTTAAGTATTAATACTGTCAAGAAATATTTTAGCAGAAAGCTGCCTTTAAAAACACTTTTTGACAAGTTGTAAATGAATTTGTAGTGAAGAAAGGTTTTTCATGCTTAAAAATTAAATGAGAGGACAAATTTCATTTGGGGACCATATGTCTTTGGGAACGATCATTTTAAAAGTGTATATTCTTATAGTTAACTGCTAATCTACCTTTTGGTGCTGCTACATGCACCTAACCAAATACTATGTTTTAACAGCATTACGTACATCACAATGCATGTAAAATAACAGTAATTAACATTTGTGAGCTTTTTAAACATTCTTATTTATATTGTAATGTAACTTTAAACATTTGAGGTATTTGAACATTGTCACTTTGAGGAGCAGAGTGGCATTGGACACTAGTTATATTTTGAACTTAGTCAACAAAGAACTTAAACATCTTACTTTTTTAGGGTTTTATGTGTTTCAGTAAAACAAAGTAGAATCATAGTCATAATTTGTAAAATTGGTTAGACAGATCAGTGTAGAGAGATCCTTTTTCCTTTTAGGCCTACTACATTTTTGGTATAGAAAGGAAACTATTTTGCTTCATATATTTCCCTACTCTTCATTACCTACTATCTTGGATGTATTAGGAAATATTAGGAAGGTCCTAAATGCCTTTTAAATTTTCTGTTTCTAATCTTACTTTTTTTTATTTTTCAAAAATTTATTTCTTTTTGGTTTTTAATATTCAATTTTATAAGATTTTGAGTTCTAAATTCCTCCCCTTTTTCTTGCTCCCCAAGACAACGTGTAATCTGATATAGGTTATACATGTGCAATCATGAAATTATCTTAATTTTCAAGATTTATGTCTTGTTTCAAAAGCTATGCACTACATAATTGTTTATGGCCTATTTTTCTGTATTTGCTTCAGGTTGATGTAGAACAAAAGTTATGCCTGAACTTAAATTTAGAATGATAGAAACCATCCAGAGCAGTGATAGCTTGGTAGCATTAAGATTTCAATATTTAACATTTCTCTCTAAAATTCCTAAATTATTACTAATAATCCTAAATTATACGAGTTGATAATTTAAATATTATGTTTTTGTTTTAGGAAAGTTTTAAAAGAAGGCAGAAAGAAAAAAGAAAAAGGATGAAGGTAAGTCTTATTGTATTCCTTAAGTATAGTATTGGCAGAAAATTAGAATTACTTTCATATCTTTTCCACTACGCCTCAATGACAGTATATAGCAAGGATTGTGCCTAAGCCAGGTCTCACTTAAATAACTGGTTATAGTGATAAGCTGAATTGCCTTTTATTCTTTCACAGATTGCTTACAATTAACTTGTCTCTTTATCCTCTATTCCAGCCTTCATACTATCATTTAGATTAGTCTTTCTTAAGTAATGATTTCATCATATTCTCTGCTTAAAAATCTGTAGTAGACCTCGGGTGCAGGATAAAGTCTAAATTCTGACTGTTATTCAGAATCCTCTATAATATTTCCCCATTCTACTTATCTATCCTCATTTTCTCCTATTGCCCAACATGAATTCTTTATTTTTAGTTAAGACTCTTAACTAACTATTAAGTGGCTCCTGTTACTGGCATGTCCTTCTCTTAATTTTCAAGATCTGTTCTATCCTGTCTTCTTTAGGAGTATAACCTCAAGACCTCAGGTTTCCTACCCCTGTGACTTAGACTATTCCTTTGTTTATTGATCTTACTCTTTTCTGGTGAACACTGTATTATTGTATGAATTGCCAATTTTATGTCTTAATTATACCGTTCTTGCATTAATACCCATTTTTCATGTATGGATATCTTGGGAGACAGCATAATGTAGTGTTTAGAGGTCTAGTCTTGGAATCAGGAAGACCTAGGTTCACGTCTTGTGTTTGACACATGTTAGCTGTAGGACCATGGACAAATCTTTTAACCTTTCAAGGCCCTGGAACAAGATTCTATGTTGTAGAGCATTTGTACCCTGCATTAATCGAAGGAGTTCCCTACACAGATGAAATAAATGGACATTTAAGTATGAAATGGAAGGAGAACCACAAATTCATGAAAAATGGGAAATAACAGCAAAGTTTTTATAATCAACTCTTTACCATCGCAGACAGTGGAGATAACCTACTGCACTTGGATTATAACATCACAGTTTTATAGGGGAGGTAGAAATGACATTAAAGAGAGCAAAGACTGGAAAATAGCCTGATTGAACCAATGTATATAGAACATGTATGCTTGAGGCAACATAATTGTGAGTGTTGAGGCATTAGTTTATTAAGTACCTTTTATATGCAAAGCACTTCAAGGAGAGGAAGATACCAGAGGAACAGAAAACATCTCTAATCTCAGGAATACCAAAAAAAGGATATCTGAGAGAACATTATAACAGTCATAACATACACACTTTTATTAATTTTCTGCTATGTGCTAGCACTGTAGTAAGTGCTGGTGATATGAAGAAAGGCAAAAAACAGCCCCTGACCTCAAGAATCTTAAGTTTGAATGGGGGAGACAACAATATAAACAGCTTTGTACAAATGAGATCTATGCAGAATAAATTGGAGATAATCCCAGGGGCAAGGCACAGAGATTAAGGAAGACTAAAAAGGATTCTTGAGGAAGGTGGAATTTTAGTTGAGACTTGAAGGAATCCAGGAGGCAGATATGAATAAGGTAAGAAGTCTGGAACAATAGGAAGAGGCTACTTAAGGAGGCCTTTAAAAGCCAAGTAGAGTATTTTATTCCTTATCTTGTAGGTGATAGGAACCACTGGAATTGAATAGGAGGGTGTTATGATCAGACAAATTGAGCAGAGGATGGATTGGAGCTGGGAGAGACTTGAGGGAGGGAGGCCAACCAGCAGAGTGTTGCAGTAGTCCAGGTATGAAGTGATGAAGACCTGCTGCAGGGTGGTTGCATTGTCAGAGAAGAGAATAGTTGGTATAAGAGATTTTTACACATGTGGAAATGACAGAACTTGAGTACTTAATGGATGTGGGGGAATGACAGAGTAAAGAATCAAGTATAACACTTAGATTGTAATTCTAGGTATTTGGATGGATGGTGGTACCCTTGAAAGTAATAGAGAAGTAAAAGGGGAGGATTTGAGGACAATGGGGTTCAGTTTTAGACTTAATGAGTTTAAGATGTCTACAGGAATTCCAGTTCAGTATGTCCAATAGACGGTTGGGGATGGGAGATTGAAGGTCAAGAGCGAAGTTAGGACTGAACAAATAGATTGTGCCCAATTGAGAGATGATGAGGACTTGAATAAGCATGGTCTAATAAAATAAGAGTTGAGGGAAGGGGATTAGATGTGAGACTTGCTGATTAAGTTTTATGTGAAGAAATAGACTTGAGAGAGAGCTATAAGGTGTAGATAATAATGGTGGGTAACTTAGAAATCTTCAAGGTTTGCAAATCTCTTTACATATATTATTTCATTTGAGTATCACAAGAGCCTTGTGAGTTGGTATTTCTGGTATTGTCTCATTTTACAGATGAAGAAACTCTGACAACAAAAATAAGGAAACTTGGAGAATAGGCTATTTTATAGCAAAATGTATAAAGAATACCATTTCATGCTGAATTTAAGACCTTTATGTAACATCTGCATGGAGATAGCAGTTTGTAACTTATGCATTATTGCAATTTAGGGGAGAAATGAAAGCTACATATGTAGTGTTAGATTCATATGCTTAGAAAGGAAAATTAAATTCATTCAGTTCTAAGAAAACCACTGAGTGATATAGAAAAAAGAATAGAAGAGGGTTTAGGATAGAACCTTGTGAGGCACCCTTATCTATAGAGTAAGACTTGAAAGGTACCCTAACCAAAAAAAAAATGAGGAAGAGACTAAGAAATATCAGTGCCTTAGGCCAAATTCTAAGGCAGGAGATATTACCCATTTTTATGCTATACATCTATTGAAACATGGACTCTGCAAAATGTTTTTGAATACATAAAACACATAGGATTAGAAAACAACCAAATATGTTAAAATTTAGTTACCAAAATATTAAAAGTACAGGTTAATACATTATTTTAGAGTCTGTTTCCCTCTACTATAAGTTTGCTAATCTTCATTTTTATTTTAATATATGTGTACTTCTATTCTTGATAGAGGGATCAGCCAGCTTTTGTTCCTAGTGGAATTTTAACCCCTCAAGGCTTGGGTGCAAGAAATTCACATGGATCTCAAGTAGCAAGTAATCCAAGACAAGCGGCCTATGAAATGAGAATGCACAATAACTTTGTAAGTAGCTATTCATTCTTCCTTTACCCCATAGGCATGTAGTAAATAATCAATATATGTAGTAGTAATTATTTGAAATTGTTGGTAATTAATACAGATCTTACTAATTAAGTTAAGAAGTTTTTCTTATTTTCTTAATTTCCCACTTAAACTTAAGTTTTCTCCTGACAGAGTGAATAAATAGTCCTTCAGGTTAGGAAGTTCAAGTTTTACCTCTTGTATGCACTGTTTTGGGCTTGGGAAAACCAGGCCTCTGTACTAGGCCACTCTCTAAAGCTCTAAGTTGCAGAACAGTTGTTGATATGTAGAGGATGTTCTTAGGCAGCACCCTTTAAAGATGGATCTGGTGATCTGGTCTCATTCTGTCCTGATTCAGATACCCACATTTTAAAGAATATTGTAAAAATATTACAAAGTGGTACTAATGAATTTGAGCAGGCCACAATGGAATATATGCTATTGGTCGTTACTTCTTAATAGAGTGTGGGGAGTGGAGCAATAAGGTTGTCAGCCTCCAACAACATGAAGGGAGGTTTCCATGCTTTGCCTGGGTCTTTCCTTATTTCTAGGAGTCTCTTCTGAAAAATTCATCACTACAGAGATATAGGATGACTCTTAAAATATTTCCTCTGAAAGTTTATTTTTGTGGGGAAAAAATCTTAAGTATTCTTTGGGAAAAGGTTCAGGAATGTGTATGGGGGGTGAGAGTCAGGAAAAGGTATTTAATAATGTGGGGAAAAAACCAAACATTTATTGCATGAGCTTTCAACAAGTTGGTGATTTGTGATCCAGATTCAAGAGTACTGCTTGAATAAGAAAGTGAGGAGGAGACACATCTGAACAGTGGTTCTCCCACACTTCCAGCTTTTGTTATCTTAAGGTTTGAGCCTAGTTCCTTAAAGCTTGTCATATTATTTTTAAGGCAAATGCTTTAAAAATAAAACCCAGCATACCAATCTTTTTTGTTCTAGTAGTTTATTCTCTAGTACTTGTTATGTTTCTTCACAGGCTAGCTCCAGTATGGAGAACTTTTGAATAAAGGGATATTAATTCCCTCTGTGTTAAATGAAATTCAGAATAATGTTATCTTGAGGTACTCATAGTTGTATATATTCTGGGATTGCATCTGCTTCTTCTGTCTTATTGTCTAGAGCTTTAGAATTTAATCTTTGAATAAACTTAATTCTTGTGAGGAGTGTAACAGAGAGGTTTAAAAAAAATACTGCTTTGAGACATTTGGAGGTGATTTGGACAAAGCATTCCTTTAAAACAGGAGTCCTAAATTTAAATTTATTTTTGTTGAAAAAATGTAAATTTGACATTTTTTTCTTAAAAATGTGAAAACCATTTTTAGCTCATGGGCTATATCAAACAAAAATAAATTTGACCCTCCACCCATAGTTTACCAACCTTTGCTCTAAAAGATTGGAAAAAATGAGGGTGAGAAAGACAACCGCCATTAAAGCAGCATCAGAGAAGGGAGATTTCCATGCTATTTCTGGGTCTTTCCTTATTTCAGTGTTATTGACACAAATAGTAGAAGGTCATTTGAAGAGAGAGAAAGCACTAATAACTTGAGGTGATCAGCAAAGCTTTTGTATAAAAGGTGGCTAGCATCTAATTTGAGCCTTGAAGAAAACCAGAGATTATAAAGGAGTACATCGTTTTAGGGATGAGAGGCAATCTGACACAGAGATATACTGCTAAATTCTGGTAATGACTTGTAGAGCAGTTTAGTTGGAATTTACAGAATATAATAGCAATAAATCTGGAAAAGTAAGCCACATCCCTGCTCCTGGTCTTTTTTTAATAGAATTATTTGCTTAATGAAACCATGTTCCTTAGGGGGGATCTTAAGGCTAGGATCTTGAGTGGAATTTATTAAGTGACTGGATAGGTACTAAGAATATTTTCAATAAATTAGATCATATGGAATAACCTAGAGGCAGCAGTATCATAACAGAAAGTATACTAAATTGAAGTCAGAACCTCATGGTTCAGATTGCCCCTTCTGCTACTTATTACCTTTGTGATATTAAGCAAATCACTTCACCTTTATGGGACTACTGTGTAGAAGAAGAGGCTTGGATTAGATTTCAAAAGTTCTTGGTAGCTCCAAAATTTTGTGGATATTATAAAATATGAAACATAAAAAATGTTGAGACTTGTATTTATTTTCTTACCACATTTTGTACTTTGGAAATTTTTATTTAACAAAGATACACAAATGCCCAATATATATTCTTTGTATTTTAGGGTTTTACTCATTTGAACTCTGTCTCTTTAAAAATTTCATTGTTCTTTGAGTACCTAGAACATTTTGGACTAAAAATTATTAACATGTAAATTGTGTTAGTTATAATGGTAATATTTTCCTGAAATTGGAATTTTTACCCCTTGTGTTATGTTTGTACTCTGAATTTCATTGTAGCACATTGCTATTATTTTCTTCTTTCAAAGATTTAGCTTTATTGTATTCTGTTCTTAGTTCTTTATATGGAGAAATAAATTTAAAATTTTCTTTTTTTAATCTATATCCTCTTACCCAAATTCTTGCAGTTGAGTCAAGTTATTTTGCACGCAGTTAGCTTTGTGTTAAAGGAGAAAGTAATATTCCAAGACTTGTTTCCTTCTCAATTATGTTTTTGTCCTGATTGATCTCAATTTGGGATACTTTAAATAATAATCAATTTAGAGGCTGTTATAATTGCAACTTTGGATTTTTGTGTGTAAGCTGGGACTTTGTATCCTCTTTTATTGGCCAAAACTGTCTACTAGGTGTTTAGAAGACTTTTATGAAGTTAATTATATAATAAAAGTAGTAATACCCTGCATGTTTGTAAGGCTTATATTTAAAGTGAGTATTCAAAGCTTTTATTTGTACTATAATAACTTTTGTCCCCAGAGTCCTTTAACATCTCCCAATACTAGTTTCACTTCTGATGGCTCCCCATCTCCAGGAGGAGGAATTAAGCGAAAAGCAGAAGATAGTGACAGTGAACCTGAGCCAGAGGATAACGTCAGGTGAAGCCATTTTTTTGTAGCACTTTGTTAGCAAATTGCTGAAATAGATGCAGTCTAATTAATGCCATTTAGCTTAGAGCAGCAGTGCCTTCCGATGCTTTTCTGTGATCTTTTTATCCACCAGTAATTAATGTGGAGGGTTAGAATATTCCGTAAATTCCAGTGAGATGTATAAGCTATAGCTGTTAAACCTAAGTATCTAGATTAGTATGCGTGCAGGTTTTCGTCCTCCAAGCCACTTCTCCCTTTGAGACCAGGCACTAGATTGGCTAGACGTTCAGTGTTTAGATTTGATTATGTGATCTGAATGTCACTGTTTTGAGATTGAATTTTTAAGCTGTTTAACCCATAAAGTTCAGTTATCCTCAGATACAGAATATAGCTGATTTTTATTATCTCAGTAGAATAACTCCTTTCAAAAAAAGTACAAAATGATGAATACTCCGAAGTGTACAGTTGCATAAATTAAAATATATAACCTTTGAATTTTAATTCATAAATTGATTTATAACCATGAACTTTGTTTTGATGTGAAGTTATTTCCTTGGTATGTACTTAATTTTTAAGAGTGTATTTTTATCAACAGTCTTGAATTTGAGGTTTTGATAGTCAGACTTGCTCTCAAAAATAAAACAAAACTTTGAAAATCCAAAGATAAAAGGCTAAAAATTTATATTTCTCAGAAAGAAAATAGGTAAAAACAGAGTAAAGTTCAACTGATCGCCTTAATTTTTTATTAAACATGTTGATGTTCAATTAAGTTCGAAAGTTGAGTTTTTTGGTAATTAGAAACTTGTTTGAAAATTCTCTCATTTGATAGTAATAGACTCAGTATTCTATAATTAGAACCATCATTGAGCATCTCTTTATCACCCTACCTGACATATAGGGATATTACCATTTCTCTTCATAAGTATAGCAGTTTCTTATGGTTTCTCTCATTTATAACAGCTTAACCAGTAAGCATGAATAATAGCTTACTATATGTTTTTAACTTTAAAATTAAGATTATTTTTAGTACTGAGTAGAAAATACTTCTAAATTTCTGCCAGTGTTTTAAGATTTGTCTTTTTAAATTTTAGCAGCAGTGGTAAAGTTGATAGTCTATATTACTCAGAAGATAAATATTGGCCATTTATCCTTAAATATGTAAAAATGCATGGTTAGTACACATGTATACATAAATATTTTTAAAGATATTAGAACAACACACAAGTTGTTGATTTTTGTAATAGTTTTTTTTTTTCCCCCGTTTGGGGGGAGTATACTTTCTAAGTGTAAGATAAAAGTAATATTTACAAGAATGTAATTTTTGTATTAATTTCCAAAATTGATTAGGAAAATCTAGTTAAGAAAAATACCTCAAGGATTAGCTCTATGGATACATTGGAAAACACTGGCTTCCTGATTTGGCTCAGTGATTTAAATAAGTATACAATGACTTGTGGATTGTACTTCAGTGCATTATTAGCTTTGAGGAATTAACTGCAACAACCTAAGGCTTCCTCATTCTTCTTTCCAAAAATATAATAGCACTCAGCTAGTATAGGGGTGGAGCCTATGATAGAGTGAATTTACTTTTTAAGTGTCTCCCAAAAGCAATCATAAATTATTTTCATATGATTAATTATCTTGGGTTTTCCATTCCTTTTTCTAGTCTATTTCCAATATTATAAATCAAGATTTTCTTGGCATTCTTTTGTAACAGATTGAGCTTTTTATGCTAGTTGTTTATGCCAAAAGCAAATTTTGATTAAAAAGCCAAGGAACTTGGCTTATATAGTGGTTTTTATGGGCCATACTGGTTCAAATGAAATAAATGCTTGCATTATTATTTTTGTGGCCACTTTTAGGATGGTCATATACTTTTGACAATTGGGGTTTTTAAGAAATGATGCAGTTATCTATTTTGGCATTGCCGCTTATATACTAAGCATATCAACTCCTGTGTTAAATTACTTTGTTTTTATTTTAGGATATTTAGACAGTTTTCATAATTAGCATCATAATTGAACATAAATTAACTGCTTGGGTTTTAGGTTATGGGAATCTGGTTGGAAGCAACGGTATTATAAGAACAAATTTGATGTTGATGCGGCTGATGAGAAATTCCGTCGTAAAGTTGTGCAGTCTTATGTTGAAGGACTATGTTGGGTTCTTCGATATTATTACCAGGTACTGAAATTTTTTTTTCAAACCTCTGAACTACTAATTTTAAGAAGACAATTTTTATATATCCTATTTACTGAAGTATATCCTAAAACAAAACCTGTGGGCTTTTCTTTAAGCTCCCTGTTCCTGAATTGAATTCACTGCCCTGAATAATATTTTTGTAAAGCTTTCTGAATTCCTGAGAGAATGGTATATAAACCTCCCTCTCCCCCACCCCCCCACACACACATGTGCGCGCACACACAGCACACTCTTTCTCTATTGGGTTAAAGGATTTTACTTCTTTATCACATAGGATGATTGACTTAAGAGATTATTAAAGGTCAGTGTTCTTTAACTTGGAATAAAAATTAGGATGATGCAATAACTAAATTAATTAATTGAAAGTGACTAAATGACTTTACAAAGAACAAAGCATGCAATATATTAGTAAGAATTAAAAAGGAATTGAATTGTGTCAATCTTCTCAAAATAATGCTATGATGTTACATGAAGTGCATTATAATTGAAGTAATCTGCGTCTGGTTTAAATCTTTTGATAATTGAGATGTCAGATTGGTGAGAGATTAGTTAGACATATTGGAAGTGGTAGCACTGATCGTTAATAACTAATTTTGTGCTCTGAGAGCAGAGGGAGTTTTATGTGACCTGGGAGTGGATGAAATTTACCTACTAAACAGCAGAATTTTGTGATGCAATTAGTATTAATATTTATAGGATTTATTCCTATTGATAATATTGTAACTTCTATTTAGTGTCAAAGCACTTAAAATAACCATTTAGAAGCTTCCTCACTTTTATGAATACTGTTTAGTTTTTCGTTAGTTTAGAAGATTTGATTATTATTTTATAGTTGTAGTAGGAAACATTTTGTCTCTATTGGGACAGTATTGTGTACTTGACATCTTTATTTTGTTTGAAATTTGTTTACCTTGGCTGCCAGTTAAGGAAAGTTGAAAGTTAACGTGTTAAGGATTGGCCTCTTTATTTTGTCATGTAAGGAAATAACAGTTTTCTTCCTGAAAGTTATCATTTAAGATAATGTATTTGAGGGTAGAAGGTAGATTCTTTGCCCACTGTGCCCTCAAATATGTAGATTTGTCTAAGTGGATGGTATATTTAATTGTCATCGATAAAGACAGATATATTTTAAAAGCCTCATGGCTCAGTGACAGCCTTTTAAGTGCATTACTTTTGTTTCCTAGATCCCAGATAAAAGTAATATTTACAAGAATGTAATTTTTGTATTAATTTCCAAAATTGATTAGGAAAATCTAGTTAAGAAAAATACCTCAAGGATTAGCTCTATGGATACATTGGAAAACACTGGCTTCCTAATTTGGCTCAGTGATTTAAATAAGTATACAATGACTTGTGGATTGTACTTCAGTGCATTATTAGCTTTGAGGAATTTAGACTCGTGTTTTTTGTTTGTTTGTTTGGTTGGTTTTATTTTTGCTTTTTGGAGGGCAGTTGGGGTTAAGCGACTTGCCCAAGGTCACACGGCTAGTTTGTGTGTGTGTGTGTGTGTGTGTGTGTGTGTGTGTGTGTGTGTGTGTGTGTGTGTGTGTGTGTGTGAAGTATTTGAGGCTGGACTTGAACCCAGGTCCTCCTGACTCCAGGACCAGTGTTCTATTCACTGCACCACCTATCTGATCCAACTCTACTGTTTTTGAAAATGTTTTTACAGTTTCTTTTTCTAAACCCAAATTTTTCATCTCTTAGGAATCAAGGGGTTTAGTAAAATAAAATTGTTAAAAAGACAATCTTCCTAAAAGTGCATGGCTGATGTGTGTTTGGTAGTTTGTATGCTAAAAATGTTACTTCTTAAAGCAGTCTAATTTTCATTATATTCATTGTGTCTACACTTAACATAATATTTAATGCCTCTAGGGCTGTGCTTCCTGGAAGTGGTACTATCCTTTCCATTATGCACCATTTGCTTCAGACTTTGAAGGTATTGCAGATATGCCCTCTGATTTTGAAAAGGGTACAAGACCGGTAAGACTTGCTTCTTTAGAATCATAGCTTTTGGGGAACTTTTTTGCCAACTTGAATAAAAATTTTATGTTTTCTTAATTATTTCTTTTTTTTTTCCTTTCAGTTCAAGCCACTGGAGCAGCTTATGGGGGTGTTTCCAGCTGCAAGTGGTAACTTTTTACCTCCATCATGGCGAAAGCTTATGAGTGACCCTGTAAGACATTTTTTTCTTATTAAAAAAATGTGTATATGTATGGAGGACTATTCTTTTTTTTTTTTTAAGATTTCTATTAATCTTGAATTGAACACTAACAGCTTTTATTTTCTAATTTAAATACCATTAGATAAAGAATAGAACTTAAAATTTAACTGTTGCTTATCTAATTTTGTCATTACTTGTCTAGAAACTAAAAAAAAAAAAAACTTTTCCTGTCTGTTGATACACTGAACTTTTATTTTTTTAATCTGTTTTCTCTGTCCATGTTGACTAAAAAGTCTAAGAAGATAATCCTGAGATAACCTCTGAACTGTTCGTTTCATTAATGTGATCATTGGTGTGATAAAATATGATATAGGAGTAGACTAGTATTTAATGAACTAAGTCCGTAATTTTCTGTTTTAAAACTCTAGCATCTGTGTCAGTTCCTCAGTCTTTTAAAATACAATTCTAAAAATACAAATTCATTAGTAGTAGAATTAGGTTATCGATAAATTGTGTTAATTTTGAAAAGCTATAAAAATCGTAATATGAATGAAAGATAAACAATTTTTTTTTTTAAGCAATTGGGGTTAAGTAACTTGCTCAAGGTTACACGGCCAGTTATTTCTGGGTGTGGTGCTAAGTATCTGAGCCCAAATTTGATCCTCCCAACACTGGGGCCGGTGCTCTTAGTCGCTGACCCACCTGGCCGCCCCCAAAGATAAACATTTTTAAGACTAAGACATAGCAGACTTTTACAATTGTTTTTAACATTTTATTTTTATCTTATTTCCAATGTAGGAATCTAGTATAATTGACTTCTATCCTGAAGATTTTGCAATTGATTTGAATGGGAAGAAATATGCTTGGCAAGGTAATACATCTTACTGATTTCACCTTTAAATAAAGAACCTAAATGCTTATATTTGTGTGTGTGTATGTATATATTTGTGTTTGTATATGTGCACACACATATATAAATAAGCAAAACTATAATGACATTTTAATTAGATATATATGCTTTGTGTGTTATACTTAAATAAGAAGTCTTCAAGTGAAGGTTTGAAAAATAAAAATTTATATTGAAGAATCAACTCGGATTTTGCAATTAGCCTAAGGATTGACAGTGGCTAATAATTATTTTTTCTTCTATTTTTACTTATCAGCCTTGATATATAATTATATCTTTCATCTTCTTTGCATTCAGTTACTAGGTCTTACTCATTAATCACTGCTCATTAGTAGGTGAGCATTGGGAGAAAAAAGAACATAAACACACAGATTCTGTTGGATTTGCTTATACAGTAATGAAGTAGATGCAGTATTTAGATACTTTTATATAATTTTGAATGCTAGTTTTTTTATTTAATATCTTTTCCTTCTGTCTTTTCCTTCTTGTTTGCCTTATTATGTAGCAAAATTGTCATTACATAATCAGGATCATTTTGAGGACACATTAATTTTTAAAAATTTAAACAATTAAATATGATTGCCAAATATGTATTTGTACTTGAATGACTATCTTATATGTTATTCATAAAACCTGACTTTAACCAATAACTTTAACCTTTTTCTCAGTCATACGTTTTATTGGTAAAACAAGGAAGTAGTAAAAATTGATAGACAATGTAGTACCTTTTCTTTCCTCCTACCATTATCCTTGGTGCTAATGAATAACTAAAACATCAGAAAGAGAAGTAGGAGAATTAAAAGGCATGTATGAAATAAACACAAAATGGGGAAAATGTAAAGTTTGCTTTATAACTTTTTTGTTAGTTTTATTTAGGGCGGGTTTTTGGAATATAGGAATCCCTCATGATTATGTGAAATTAAATTCCAATTGGTGATGAAAATAAGGTATAAAAACCAGTAGTGAGAAGGAAAGTAAAAAAGTAAAATTTTGTATACACACACATTTTTATCTGTTTAATACTTTGAGAGAGAAAAAGTGGATATCAGAAGTTGTTAGAAACCAGATTTCTATTGAAATTTATTCATGCATTAACAAAAGAACTTGGCATGGAGGAGTTAGTAAAACAAACAAGAGTATTTTTTCTGATGCTTAATTAAAAAAAATATTTACTATTAGTTTACAACATTCAGTTCCATAAGTTTTTGAGTTCCAAATTTTCTCCCCCCCACTATCCCCCAGTGGTGGCATACAATCTAATATAAGTTCTACATATACCTTTACATTAAACATTAGTCAAATTGTAAAGAAGAATTATAACCAATGGAATGAACAACAAGGAAGAAGAAACAAAACAAAAAAGGGAGCAAAAAGTTTGCTTCAATCAGCATTTAGACTCTAATTCTTTTTCTAGATATGGATAGCCTTTTCTGGATATGGATAGCCTTTTCTATTATGAGTCCTTTGTCTTATAACCTTGCTTTGCTGAGGGGAGCCCAGTCCATCAAAGTCAATCATCATAGATAATGTAATTGTCTGTAATGTCAGGGTCTGTAATTGTGTACGATGTTCTCCTGGTTGTGCTCCCCTCCCTCAGCATCTGATGTTTAATTTTAACAACAAAATAAATTGAATCCTTGGATTACCAAAAGCATGTTAAATAGACACATGTTGAATAGATAAATAGATAAAGTCGTATCATTATTACTACTCTTTACTGAAGTTGAAGCCCTGTAGTTTTATAGAAATAAAACACATAAGTAAAAAGCCACACAGGCATAAAGCTTATAGAGCTTTAAATTACTCTCTGCTTTTAGGTATCAGTGAGTTATTATAATATCAATTGACAATGTATAAAATGTATAATATAAAATGACAGTGAAATGACAAATTGAGATGCTGAAATGGAAGCACTTAATTCTTAGGTTTGATGACATTGTTAAAAACCCTAAAAGGAAATTACTAATATCAGCAATTATACTTGATGGTTTTGTTGTGATTTTGAGGATTGATCTCTTGAAATATTTATTAGAAATATGAAGTTGTGATTTTTATAAAGTTTCTTACATGTAAGTTAATTTGCTAGAATTACTTGAGTTAAATACTCCACTGTTATGTTATAGCCATTATTATCTGCAAAATATGTATGTTTGTTAAATATTTTTCAATATGATAACTTTTGTTAGGTATACTTTCCTTGAGATAAAGTTAAAGTATTCTTTGAAAAAATTACCATTCAGAATGATGGAAGATGACCAATAGTTTCCTAGCATTTCTATCATATTGTGCACTCTCCTAGCATTATATATTTTGTGTGGCATGTCCTTTGTGTTGAGTGCTTTGTGACTTTAATGCTGCCAATAGAATTTCAAGTTTCTTGTTTGATAGGATTTAACTGCTATAATTTGTGTCTTGAGGAAGATTTTCTTTAGTAGAGATTTTTAGCTATTGATAACATATTGGATCAGAAATTAATATGTAAAAGAAAATAATTCTTTGTTGCCGGTGTTACTGCTCAGTGCTGGCTTAAAACTTTTTTTTTGTTTTATCTATTCAAATTGTATGGTTAAATAAATTTGGTTTCATTTTTCCCTATATTTCTCTTTTAATACGTTATTATACTTGAAATTAATTTTCAGACAATTCTAGATATTATGTAAGTTGGTTTTTTTTTTTTTTTTGCTCTTTGACTTGCTATTAAAAATAATCTTCTCAGGAAACAGAATTGTATCTTCAGAGTGAATTTTGTTAGGGCCTGTTCTCAGGCATCTACTGAGTAACTGCTTTAAAACTCTTTTTTTCTTTTGGCTAAAAAAATTTAGTCATTGAGACAGAAGCCAAAAAGTAAAATCAGCTATATAGAAGAAAAGCCAAAAAGTATTTTATTTTGTTAAGTTACTCATTTCATTCTAATTTAGAAGTGGTCTAGCCTAAATTTGTTTCTTTACAGCTTTTTTTTTTTTTTTTACCCATTGTTTTTGGATCAACCCTCTGGTGCTAAACAGAACTAGTTTAATTATTCTTTCACAAGATAGCACTTCTAATACTTGAACACAGTTATCATTTCCCTCTTAAGCTTTCTTTTTTCCAGGTTAATTGGGAACTTAACTCTTTTCCTGTTCCTTAAACTGAGGCTTATGTGTGATAGACTCCAGGTCTTTCACCAACTTAGTTGTCCTGGATACTCCCTGGCTTCTCAGTATACTTTCTAAACTTCCTAGCACTAAATGTAATACTCTAGATGTATGTAGTTTGAGATTACAGAGGGACAGTTTTCTTATTATTCCTAGAAGCTATGCCTGTTTTAATGTAGCTAAAGATCACAGCTTGGCTCCTTAAGTTTGAGGTCCTCTAAGACTCCCATATCTTTTTCAGACAGACTACTTTTAGACACACCATCCATTTTACAAATGAGGTCCAACATTGAGATTGTGACCAGAACCTCAGTCTACATTACTTAAATGTAAGCACCACAGCCACAGACTCAGTACACATATCCTATTTGCTTATTTGAAGGAAGTAGGTATCCATTTTTACACTATAACAGTGAATGGAGAATGTTTTTGTTTGATACTTTAATGTTCTGCCTACATGAGATAATATGGAGTTTGATTTGATTTCCCCATTGATTTTTTTTAACTTAAAGGAAAAAGTTGTTTATTTCGTTAATAAGAAGCCCAAGGATTTTATTGTTTTTATATTTATATAAAGTGATAAAAGATGCCCATCTCTATGTCATATAGTTTTAGAGTACAGTGTCCAAGTAATAGTAATTTCTAAAAATCTATATTGTCACCTAATTTTTATATATATTTATACATAAATATATAAAATATATATATATATATGTCACATATATATCTGTCTGTTTATACATGTCAAGCTTAGGTTGATGTGTTCGTAATAGGAATATCTGGCCATCATTTTTAAAAAGCTAGCATGTGTTTTTTTAATAGATAGCATTCTCAAATGTGTCATCATCAACTGTTCCGTTATTCCATAGCAGCAGAAACTTTTATTGCTATTGAAAGTTAAAGTTTGTCCTCATTGTTTTTTGAAGGAGAATTTATGACAGGTGATCTAGAAAAAGTGAGTAAGTCATTTGAAGTTAATAACTTATAAGTCTTAAGCTAAGACTTTTTCTGCCATTTTTATTTTTTCAGCATTCTAACCAAGAATACTTAACCTTCTTGTTTGAAAAATTAATATCAACAATGGTCAATTGTTTTTGAATCTTTCACCTCTTTGTTGGTCTTTACACTTTTTTTTTCTGTACTTCAGAATACTTTTTTTTAGAAATAGATTTAAACCAGTGATAACAACATTTAGCTGATTCTCATTTTTAAAAACTAGGTGTTGCCCTATTACCATTTGTTGATGAACGTCGTCTCAGAGCTGCTCTGGAAGAAGTTTACCCTGACCTTACGCCTGATGAAAGTGAGAATTATATTTTAAAATATTAAGTGCTTAATATACAGTCATATAGTTAAAATTTTCAGTCTTGTATTTTTTATAAGTTATGTTATGCTAGTAATAAAAAAAGCTGACTCAATTCTCTTATTTAAAAATATCAACTTTGATGTTGTTAAATTAATGAACTAACAATAATCAGCATTTTTATACTTTACATGAATTCATATATAATGTCCAGAAGAAAATCTCAAAATTAAATTCTTATAAGAAGAGGATATAATGAAATTATTTGTGAGAATATTTATTTCTGCACTGTTCCACCTTATGTGACATAAGAAAAAATGGTTGAAAAATAAGCTTTCTTAAAAGGAAGGTGCTTAGTAATCATTTATTGCCTGCTATGCCCTATAGACACTGTGCTAAATACTGGAAGTATAAAGAAAGGCAAAAGACAGTGCTTGCTTTCAAGGAGCTTACAGTCTGATTCAACCAACTATGTGTAAACAAGTTCTAGTGGGATAAATTAGAGATAATAACAGAAGTAGTGAATAAATGGGGAAGCCAAGATGGCTCAGTATATAAGGGTGTCAGGTCTGGAATCAGAAAGATTCTTCTTCCTCAGTTCAAATTTGGCTTCAGGTACTAACTGTGTGACTTGGGGCAAGTCACTAAACCCTGTTTCCCTCAGTTTCTTCATCTGTAAAATGAGTTGGAGAGGGAAATGGCAAACCACTCCATTGTCTTGCTAAGAAAACCCCAAAACTCATGAAGAGTTGGGCACAACTGAAAAAAATGTACCATTGTTAAGGGGGATTGGGATTGCCTTCCAGTAAAGGGCAAGATTTTAGCTGGGACTTGAAGGAAGCCCGGAGATGACATAGAGGACAGCCAGTGAAAATGAAGAACAACCAGGAGACCAGTATTACAGGGTGATGGAATGAGTGAGGTATGACAGAAGACTGAAAAGGTAGGAAAGGGCTAGGTTCTGAAGGCCTTTAAAAACCAAACAGAGGATTTTATATTTGAGTTTGAAGGCAATAGGAACACTGGGAGTTTATTGACCAGAACAATGACAGGACAGATTGTGCTTTAGAAAGATCAGTTTGACAGCTGAGTGAAGGGGAGAATGAAGTGGGAAGAGAGTTGAGGTAGAGAGATTAACAACAGAGGGCCCATACCAAAACAAGACATGACAACAGATAACAGTACTAAGATGAAACTTAATACGTTGTCACAAATCCAGGTTTTCTTAAAAGATAAGCTTTATATGGATTTTTTTAAATGCGAAAAACTTACAAAAATCTTTGTATCTGCTGTGTGTTTATCAAGTTTTTCTGTAATCTCTTTGTAGTTTTTTAAACTAAAAGCCACTACCTACCTGTATTTAAATAACTTGTAGAAAACCACTAAATTCTGTCTTACATTCAGAGATCTTTGATACTAGCCATAAACATTTTTCATATGAACAAATTATTAATTTTGATAGCTGAAATTTCTGATTTCTGAAAATGTAGCTGCTTTTATTTTGTGTTCTAAAAATGGTTTGACTTAGCTCTTCTTTCCCTCTTTCTGTTTCTCTATTCTTTTTCCTCTCTTTTTCCCAGCTAGAAGAAATAGTCTTGGTGGTGATGTAATGTTTGTGGGAAAACACCATCCACTTAGTGACTTCCTTTCAGAACTTTACAAAACAGGTTCCACAGAGGTAATTAATATCAGTATCCTATTTGTCTAACATTATAATTTAATTTTTTTTCCTGTTAAATTGATTACACATTTCTTTACAGGCAGTAGATTTACCACCTGAACTTTGTCATGGGATCCAAGGAAAACTGACTTTACATGAAGAAGCCATTCTTCCAGATCAGTGAGTATTTGGATTTAGATATTTGCATTGTAGGTTTAAGACTGGAATGACTCTTAGAGATCATATAGTCCCACCTTCCTTATTTTATAGATATATAAACTAAGATCCAAAGAAGTCAAATGACATATTTAAGCATCACTTAATTCTATACTTTTGAGATTTGTGGTGTTTATTTCCCCATTTTCCTTAAAGTTAGAAAAGATAATTTTAAAGATAATTATACATTTTTCATGTTTAAAAATAGTATACTTATTTTATATCCAAAAATTGGGTACAATCTGTCGGTCAAGATACCAAGTTCTTATAAATTCATTTCATGTACTCCTTTCCCCTTTGGACAGAGTAATTCTAGTTCTTCCTTTAAATGAGATTCATGTTTTAGTGAGAAGGTCTTAAAATATCAAGATTCAGGAGGCATACTGTAATAAACATAAACATTTTCTTTAGTTCAAGAATGATCTGTTTTAGTTGGAAGTTTGTCTAGTTTGTATATCATCTCATAAGTTATTTTCTTTATAAACATCTTTCATTTGCAGCATAGCTTTTAGGCATAGAAATGATAAAAAGTGGCTATTTAGTTTAGCTTACACCTGAACAAAAATATTCCCTACACCATATTAAAGAAATAGTTATTCAGCCTTTGCTCAAAGACCGAAGGAGACCATTTCCTTCTGTATCCCACTTTGCATTGGGATGACTGTTAAGACAATTTTCCTGACATCAACCCTCAATTTACTTCCTTGGAACTACTTCGTATTGCTCCTATTTCTGCCCTTTGGGACCAAGCAGGAGCTACTTTTCCATGTGGCAGCTCTTGAGATCTTCACAGATAGCTATTCTATCCCCTCTAAGTATTTTCTTCTGAATCAGTATCCTCTGTTCCTTAAACCAGTCCTCATAGGATGTGAACTCAAAGGTTTTCACTGTCCTGGTTGCGTCTAGTGGACATTTCACCAGCTAATCAAGGTCCTTATGGCTACCATTGTCAAGTGGAGGACCCTCTTTTTGGCTTTTAAAGTTCTTTACAACCTGGCCCAATTTGTAAGGTAATTTCTGGTCATCTTATGATTAACACAGAATTACTAGCATTCTTACTGTTCCTTGAGCACAACTTTCAATCTCTTGCCATCTTATGTTTTCCGTGGCTACCCCTGTGTGCCTGCAGGGCTCTCTTGTGTCTCCAAGTTTCCCTGCCCTTCTTTAAGAATCAGCTCAGACTTCACCCTCTGGCAGTTCTAGTGCCTTCCCTCTGAGATACCACCCAGTTATGCTCACACATCTTACATGGATAGAGGGGGGTTTGTACGTTGTCTGCCTCATTAGACTGCGACCTACTTGAAGGCACAGAACATGTTTTTGCTCATCTTTGTTGCCCATTGCCTTAGCACAGGGCCTGGCGAATAGTAAGTACTTATTAAATGCTTACTGACCAACTTCCTAAAATTTGTCACCCCAAACTGAGCATATTATTCCAGATTTGGCTTGGTTGGGATTACATTGGACCTGTTGCTCACTTATTCTGTAAGTTGTTGCTTTTCACAAAACCTAAGATTGATGATTCATTGAACTTCCTATTAAATCTCCAAATCTTCAGGCTTATCTTGAACTTGTCTAGCCATGTTTCAACATCTTGTACTAATGAGACTGATTTTTGTAACCCAAATATGACAATTTACATTCATCACTCTTAAATTTCATCTTATTAGATTTTACCCAATGTTCTAGCCCAGGGTGGGGAACCTGCAGCCTAGACCACATGTGGCCCTCTAGGTCCTCAAGTACAGTCCTTTGACTCAATCCAAACTCAACAGAACAAATCCCCCCTAATAAAAGGGTTTGTTCTGTAAAACTTGGACTCAGTCAAAAGGTCACACCCAAGGATCTAGAAGTTCATATGTGGCCTTGAGGCCACAGGTTTCCCACCCCTGTTCTAGCCCATCAGGATCCATTTGAATCTTGATACTTAACACTGTTACTCATTATGTTAGCCATCCCACACAGCTTTGTTTATGGCTTCAGATATCATAAATATGCCTTTAAGTTAGTGATAAGAATGTTGGATACTACTAGCCCAAGTTAAATCCTTGGGGCACATCACATATAGACTTCCCAAATTGATACAGAATCATTAATGACTTCTCCCTGGATGTAGCCTTTTAACCAATTCTGAATTCATCTAATTGTATTGTTGTCTAGCCTTAATCTTTCCTTCTTTTCCATGAGAATAGCATGAAAGACTATCATTGTTTTGCTGAAATCTTTGTAAAATTTGTGCTTTATTCCAGCCTAGTAACCAGGTAAAAATGGAAATGTTTAGTTTGGTATGCCCTGTTTTCAGTGAAGTGATAACTGAATTTTTGTGAAATAACATTTTTATTTATGTGTATATGTGTATTTTTTAGATCATTTAAATTTCTCCATTTGTTTCTTCTCCTGCCCCACCCAGAGAGTCATCCTCCATAATAAAGAATTTTTTAAGAGAAAAAGAACAAAAATTAAGTAAAAACTGATCAATACATTGAAAAAAAGACATTTGTAATGTTCCACACCAGTGGACTCCCCCGTACCCCTACCCTTCCCACCCCTCCTGGGGTAAGTGTCTTCTCATATCTCTTCTTTGGGGGCCAAGCTGATTCTGAATTTGCAACATTCATTTTCACTTGTTTTAAGCTGATTGTTCTTTATTACACTGTTGACATTGTATAATGTTTTCTTGACTCTGCTTACTTGACTTTCACATCCATACATAGCTTTCCATGCTTTTCTGTATTTGTCATATTTATAATACCTTACAGAAGAATAATATTCTGTAGTATTAGAAAACAGAAGCAACATGATACTTAATTCACTCTCTTCTCTTTGTCATCCATTGCTTATCATGGGGGTCTTCATCCCTCAACAGCTTCTGTTCACTCATGTAGAACAGGTCATAATGTTTTAAATCTCTTTTTTTCTCCTTTAGAATAGTATATTCTCCTGTTCCAGTGTTGCGAGATTTGACACAGAACACTGCAATCAGGTAAGTGATCCAAACTTTCGTAATTAACTCTGGTATTATGGGTAAAAGCAAAGTAGAATTCCCTTCTTATCTTTGGATTTGACTTACGATATCAGCCATTCTTAGAACCTTTTGTCAGAAATGAATGCTGGAAGTGACTTTATAGATTATCTAGTTAACATTTTAACATTTGATGGATGAGAACACTGAAGTACTAAACAATTAAGTAACTCTAAACATAAGTAGTAGAGCTGAGATTTAAACCCAGGCTTTCTGACTCCTAATTTATTTGAAGGAAGTTTTCCCAAAATTCCGTCTACAAATTTCAGTCATCCATAATGTAGTTGTGAACCTAGAAGAGGATTCCAATAAAGAAAACAACTCTCATAAACCCTCTGCTTTAGGGGGGAAAAATTAAGTAACTACCGCCAGATAGTTGTTGATTTACAACTATTCTAAGAATTAAGGCTAGATTTTTTTTCTTACTTGATTTTCTTGATTTCTTTGGCAGCTTTCAGTCCTCATGTTAGAAAGGACAGGAGAGAACTGTGACTATATGTGTTATAGAATTGTTTTTCTAGAATCAGAGAAACTAAATTATCAGAGAATCTCAGTTTGAAGGGACTTGAGGACAACTGGTTCAAATCTATATCTGAACAAGATCTTCTTCCACAATTTAACTGACCAGGTTATTACCTACTTTGGTTGAAGACCTCTAGTTGAAAAGAAATTCATTATACTCTGAGGAAGCCCATTCTTTGGGATATCTCTGATTGTTAGGAAGTTGTTGCTTACTTCAATCCCAAACCTGTTATGATGACGATAGTCATTCCTTGTTCTGAATTCTGCCTTCAGAAGCCAAGTAAAACAAGCCTGATCCTTCTACATGATAGCCCTTCAAATATTTGAAATTTGCTGTAATATTCTTCCCATGTTTTCTCTTCCATGTTAAAGTTTACAGGAAGGGAAAGGACAGCAGAATTAGCATCTTTTTTTAACAACAGTTTTAAAGATATTTAGTTTAGGAGTAATTCTCTACACCTCATTTGCCCCAGGTGCATCACTATAGCAAATGTTGGTCCCTACTAATGGCTTTTAAGTCATTAAAAGTTGGATGGTAGGCACTGGCACTGGAGTCAGGAGGACCTGAGTTCAAATATGGCCTCAGACACTTAACACATACTAACTGTGTGACCTTGGGCAAGTCATTTAATCCCAGTTGCCCTGCCTTCTCCCCTCCAAAAAGCAAAAAAACAAAATAACTACAAAAAAACCTCTTCTATAACTGAGGCTATGATTTTAAGAAGTATTTAATATGTGTTCATAATTCTGTACTTAATAAGCCAGACATCAGCAAGGTCTATCTTTCAGTACTTGAATGAATCTGTGATCATGTTAAGAGCATTCACTGGACACCAGAACTATCCCTGCCTCATCATATCATGTCATTTTTATTTTTGTACATTTCTTTCATAGAGGATGTTTAATAATCATGCAAAACAAGTTCCCACATGTTTTTATTTCTCATCTTGAATCCCACATGCCTTTCACATGAAGTGGGTAGCCTATTTCATCAGTCTTATGGAATCAGGGTCGATCATTGTGTTGTAAGAAATTCAGTATTCCCAAAGATCCAAGATGATTTCTAAAGATTTATGATGAAAAATGATGTCCTCTAGAGAAAGAACCAATATGGACTGAATGCAGATCAAAATATAATATTTTTTACTTTTAACATTTTTTTTGTACTTTTTTGTTTTAGTCTATGTTTTGTTTCACAACATGGCTATTATGGAAATGTTTTGCATGACTATACATATATAAGCTGTATAAAATTGCTTGATGTCTGAGGAAGAAGGAAGGGGAGGGAGAGAGGTTTTTTTAAAATAAAGTTAAAAATTGTGTTTACATGTAATTGGAAAAAAACTGAAATTGATTAAAAAAAAAAGAAATGCAATATTCCTAAATGTTTCAAGGTTATTTTCTTTAATGTTATTAAAGAGTAATTGTTCTCCTTGTTCTGCTTAGTTCAGTTTGCAATCAGTTCATATAAGTCTTACCAGGCTTCTCTGAAATTAGCACTTTTGTTATTTTTTACAGCTCCTTATTGTTCCATTATATTCACATACTGTGTAACCATTCCTCAATTGGTGGACATCCTTTTAGTTTCTAGTTACTTGCCACTACAAAAATAAAAAACAAAATCCACCTACTTTTAAGTATTTTTGTACATGTGGATCCTTTTCCTCTTTTTTGATCTTCTTGTGGGATAGGCCTAGTTGTAATATCAGTGCATACAAGTTATGCACTGTTAAGTAACTTTGGTTGATTTCTAGGACAGTAGGGTCAATTCACAGCTCCACCAACAGTTCTTTAGTGTGATTCTTTTCCCACAGCCCCTCCAAAATTGGTCATTTGCCTTTTTCATTATCTTTACCAAAAAGATTAATGTGATAGTAGAACTGCAGAATTACTTTAATTTTCATTTATCTAATTATTAGTTATTTGTAATATTTCTCTCATATGGTAATAGGTGGTTTATATTTCTTCCTTTGAGGAAGACATGTTCATATCCTTTGGCCATTTATCTGTTAGGGGGTGATTGTTGCTCTTATAAATTTGATGTTCCTTATTTATCTTGGGTATAAAACCTTTATCTGAGACTTACAGCAAAGATCTTTTTCACATTTATATATTTCCCTTTTTATTTTAACCACATTGGTTTTGTTTAAAAAATTTTTTTAGACTTTATATATCTCATCTATCACTTATTTATGTCTTTGCTCCTCTTGTTATAATGTCACCCTTTATGTCTAATTCAGATATCTGTTTGATGCTTACCTCGATATTTGGTGTGATGTTAGTTTATACCAGGTCTCCTAAATTTTCTAATTTCTCTCCCTCCTCGAAACCCCTACAATATATAGAGTGTTAAAACAAGAACCTTGTTTAACATCTAGTGTTGCATATTTTAAAATGCAGCAAGTATAAATTAGTTTCTTGGAAAGTGTTTCTCAAATTTTATACAGTTCACTATTAGTTTCAGTCTAGAGGATCAGAAATTTCAACCTTTTTGTTTTTAGAGAATGTAAATAAAGATAATTTTAAATTGAAGTTTATAGATAAACTTCATTATCATAGCTGTAATACTATTTGTTGTTAAGGGAGCTTAAAATGAAAAATACTTAATCTAAATACCAAGTACATGTGATAGATAAAATAAAGACTTGATGGTTCAAAACATTTAGAAGGGTTTAACTTTTAGGTAATGTAATGCTTTAGGGATTGTTAAACTGGATACCTCCTTTTGACAGAATGGGAGGAGAAACCTGTTAATTCCTAGAAACTGCCTTAAAATGAAAAGTGTATTCCTCATAAACTTTTCAGCATGAGAAAGGGTAGAATTTGTATTTTTAAATTTATTGTGTATTGTGTAGGTATAAAGCCAAAGTAAAGATATAACTTGCTAACTGGAATTTTCTCCTTTCTCTGTGATGTACATTAGGAGCCCCCAGAACAGTACTTTAAAAGACATTTTTCAAAGGATAATTCTTAGAGTGAATTGAATTAGAAAAATGTTGTTCTCTCCACTTTTATATTCTGTTGAGGCTTCAAAAAATGTGTCAGAGCATTTCATTTCTTAGGGATATTGTTTAAAGTACTACTTGTAGCACAAATGAAAAATCAATTTAGCATCTTCATAACATAGTAGACTTTACAATACTAGTGATGTAATCTTGTGATTGGAGTAGTAGGTTACATGTCAAGAATTCATTATACCACGTTGTAAATGCTGTAGGTCTGTTGGTATTGGATACTGTATAGTGTCTAAGTTCATGTTGTGCCTTCCTGCAAATGGAAGTGGCTCATCTAAAAGTTACTCATCTAAAAGCACTTAAATAAAATCTGAGTGGGAAACGGCCATTAAAAGCAGAAAATGTATTTTATGTTATGGGTGGTGAAACTTATATTTATTTGTACAAAATTATTGTATTTTGAATTTTAGGAACACCTTATCTTCTGTTAGGAGAATTTTATTCAAATTGTAGTTTGGATGAAGCTATATTGAGAGTTGAATGTTAAGTATAATATTATTTCAGTTAACCTGAATCCTAGGCATTGTTTTATTGGAGGGTGTGTGTGTGTAAACCCCAAATTTTATAGCCAAATTAGATTTAGAGCCAAAAGGGACCTCATGGAAATCTAGTCTAGTCCCTTCATTTTTTTAATTTTTGGTAGTAAGGGCTCAGCAAAGTGAAGTGATTTGTCCACAGTCACAAAGGCAGCCAGTGGTGGTAGGACAGCCAGTGGTAGAACAGAGTAATGTGGCCTTGAAATCTAGGCCCTCTTCCATCAGATCCAGTGCTCTTTCCACTGCCAGCTCCAGAAATGCTCTCTTTCTAAAGGATGTGATAAAAAGGAATATTGCTGTTACGAATATAAAAGAGACTTTGGGGCAAAAATGTCTGCTCTTAATTTTAAAACTGCATCATTTTTACCTTGCAAAATGGAAAATTATGAAGAGGTTGTTTGGGTTTGAATTTCTGCAAATTCCTTCAGATATCATACATAGAAAAATTCTTAAGTCATGATATGATGATAAAGTTGAGGTAATATAAAAAAGTTGGTTTGAAAAGAATATTGACAATAATAAACTTCTGTCATGTATCAACTTAAAGCTTTAATAGAATTAGTTTGTGTTTTATGTACCTTTTTTAAAAAATTAAAAAAATTATTTATCATCTTGATATAAAATTTTAGAAATTTCCATGTTAACATCAGGAATCCTCTAAGAAACAGTGGAATTTAATAGGGAAGCCTGTGTCCCAACCCGTTTCCCTCTTTTTTCCTCCCCCCCCATTATTGCATCATTATTTCAGAAATTGATCTAAAGTGTCTTACACCTTGAGCCCCAGTGTCTTCATTTGTAAAGTGAAGGGTTTGGACTACATTGCCTCTGAACTCCCTTGCAGTTCTATTATATCTATGACCCCATGATGCTATGACTTTAAGGGTAAATAAATTCTTTAGTTTTTCTAGAATAGTAGAATATTTAGTCAGTCAGTGGAGAATAGCAAGACATTTGTTAAATAATAGAATTATTTAAATACAACTATTTGGACATATTTTTTAACTCATAATGGAAGAAGACAAATCTAAGAGGAAGAGGTAGAGAGTCTGTGAGACGTTTTCCCTTTGTCTCAGATTTTGGGACTATTGCATGAATAAATTAAATATTTCAATTATCTGTTAAAAAGATTAAACATACTCTTCCATCAAACTTCATGTCTATAATTGTCTTTGAAACTTTTTTACTTTTTGTTGGCTCCTTACTTGGCTATCAATGACTTCTATCTTAAAATAGCATATTAAAACTAAATGATGATAACCCTCCTCCCACAACAAATGGATGTGGCAGAGAAAGTTTTAAAGTGATAAATCCAGAGGAGGATCGCAAGAAACAGAATTTCAAAATTGTATGACACCTCTTGAATCTGAATTTCATAGTGTTTGCTGGATTTGATTTATTTAAAATAAAATGCTGTGTAATTATAACCATAATGAAAGCTTGACCTCAGAGAAAATATACTATCCTCCTTTCTTTGCAGAGGTGGGGCCTATAGGTATGGAATGCTGCATATGCTATCAGACTCTTTTTTATTGGGTTTGATGAATTGGCCTTTTTCTATTTTATTCTTGGTTACGAGAGATGGCTTACTTAGTAGAGGAGGGAGGGAAGAAGTATATATTTGGAAAGAAAGGTGATGTAAAAACAAAAAGCATCAATACAAATTTTAGAATAGTTCTTAAAACATCAAATATATTCATAGTTAAATGCAAAAAATACAAAAACACATTCAGAAGACATACATATGAGATTACTCACATTTCTATTTCCTATCATTACTGCTAATAAGAATAGAATTTTAAAAAATGACTAATTTGGTTTCTGGTTTCAATTATTTCCTTTTTGGTGTGGATAAAGTACAGTGCCCAGCAGAGCTAGAGGAAAGGAGAAGGGGAATAAAGGACACTAAATGAGCTTAGACTGGATTTTTTTTTTCTGAATAAACATTCACGTTTGTCATATTTTGCAATTAGTTATCATTTATTCCAGAAAAGCTACCAGTAATGGTACTTACATATTAAAATGAGAATATATTCCTTCAAAGAAGGCAATTTCTTTCATCATTATTGTACATAAATTGCTTGTTTTTGTATCTAATAGCTTTTGATCGTTGTTTAACCTGAACTGTTCTAAATAGTGAATTCTCCAGTAATCAAGAAATTATAAGTAAATTCCCACTTTCTATGTGATACTTGTCTATTATGTATTACACAGATTGAATCTATTTTGTGCTCTTAAAATAGACATACAGATCAAATCTCATTATAGTAAGATGGACTATAAAACAAGACGTCTCTAAGATCACATCCTGGGAATAATTTGTTAGAAGCAATTTTTTCTTAAAAAACAAAAATTCTAGTAAGTTGAATGATTTTATTGTAATAGGATTTGACCCCTATTAAATATTAAAGAGATCCTCAGTATATGTGAGCAGATTTAAAGATTTTTAACATTTTGAAAAGTTTAAATTTTAGTGTATAAACATCTTTAAAGCATTTTGTATTTTTCCTATAATTTCCTGTACAGGGCTCTTGACACAAGTAAACAGATGCTGTTGACTGCTATCATTTTGAGAAAGAAAGTGCCTAAAGTGGTCAACCAAAGGGAGAAATAATTAGCTCAAAATTTAGATATCTGTGGAATTCAGTTATTCACATTAATACAGCCATTTGAGAGTTTATCTAAGTGATTCACAAGTTGTACTTAATCTAGACTTTTTATTAAAGGGTTTGTTTGCTCTTTTTCAGTATTAATTTTAAAGACCCACAGTTTGCTGAAGATTACATTTTTAAAGCTACAGTGTTACCAGGAGCCAGGTAAGTTAAGTTTATTTTTTTCAAAACTAACTAGATTATTTCATAATGGTCGTGCACTAAGCAGTATAACTAAGATGTTGAATTTTCAAATATTCAGAAAGCCTGCAACTGTACTTAAACCTGGTGATTGGGAAAAATCTAGCAATGGACGGCAGTGGAGACCACAGCTTGGCTTTAACCGAGACCGAAGACCAGTTCACTTGGATCAGTCAGCATTTAGGACACTAGGGTAAGTAATACACTACCCATTTCCTTAAATACTTTTCTTCCCCAAAGTCTTTTTTTATCAGAAAATCATAAATAATCTTAGCAATAATTCCTAAATGTACTCAATAGTCAAATCATTTTAAGAATAACCTTAAAAATTGATAAAATGCAGTCTAAATCCTTAATAGACTATGAATTAGTGTTCATTTCTTCAGTTTCTTGAATTTTTTTCTTTGAAACATTTTAAAATTTGCTTATCTGGCCTGATTTTTCTTAATCTTTTAAAAAGTTATTTCAATTATAATCTCTCACTATGTTATAACTTTTATTATTAGAATAAAAGGCAAATTCTTTAAGCAGTATTTTGTAACCTTAATTCATTTCATCTCTTCTGTGTGTAAAACAATATATTATATTCAGGAGATAAATAGCTGAGAAGTCCCAGTCCCAGGAGGACTCTTGATGGATTTTATTAGTCCAGTTGAAGGGAACAGAGGAAAGTGACTGAGAAGTGTATTATTCATCAATCATTAATATTGATTAAGTGCAGATTATGTATAAGGTACTCTTCTGGCCCCTGGGGATACAAAGACAAAAGATAAACAGTTCCTGTCTTCAAGGAGCTTATATTGTATTGGACTTGATAACATGTATGTATGTAAATATGTACAAATTAAATGTACACAGAATAAGTTGGAAATCCAGAGGAAGGAGTTGGGTAACACCAAGAAAGGTTTCATGTACAAGGTGGCACTTGAGCTGAGATTTGAAACAAACTAAAGCTTCCAGTAGGTAGAGGTAAGGAGAAAGAGCATTCCAGCCATGGGGATGGTGTTAAGGAGCAGCCTTTACAAAGAGAAAGGAGATGGAGTGTCATGTAAGGATTAACAAGAAGAAGGCTTTGGAAAAGGAAATATGTTTGTTCTGTGACAATCATGAGGGATGATGTGAGGGTGTCCTTTCTCTTAGTTATTGCCAATAAGATTCTTGCCATAGTCTTCCTTAATAGGCTCACACTTCCCCTGGAAGATGTCCATATATCTGAAAGTCAGTGTGACTTCAGAAAGGGCCAAGGAATGGTTGATACTGTGTTTGCTGCCCAACAACTCCAGGTGGAATGCCAGGAGCAGAACAGAGGTCTGCAAACAACAATACTGTTAGTCATGAGGACTTATGGAAGATCATGTCAAAATTCGATTGCCTAGAGAAGTTCATTGGTATTTTTTTTTTTTTTTTGCTTTTTGGAGGGCAACTGGGTTTAAGTAACTTGCCCAAGGTCACACGGCTAGGTTTTTTGTTTGTGTGCATTAACTGTCTCAGGCCGGATCCGAACTCAGGTCCTCCTGACTCCAGGGCCAGCACTCTACTCACTGTGTCACCTAGCCACCCCTGTTCATCGGTATTCTATGCCAGTTACAATGATGGCATGCTTGCATGGGTTCTGGATGATGGATGATGCTCTTGTACTTTCTCTGGTGTTACCAGTGGAGTGAAATAAGGCTGGGTGCTTGCTCCTCTGCTTTTTAGCATGATATTTTCAGCAATGTTGCCAGATGCCTTCAATGAGGATGACCACAGTGGCAAGGTCAGCTACCAAATGGATGGTAAATTACTCATCTTGAAAAGTCTACAAATCAAGACTAAAGTAAAGGAAGAAGTTGTGCATAACTTTGTTCACAGATGAATATACACTCAATGCAGGCTTTGAGGATGTGATGCAGTAGAGTATGAATCGATATGGATCACTTGTGCTAATTTTGAATTGGTCTGACAACATCAAGAAAAGTAGAAGTTCTTTACCAGCCAGCACATAGATGATGAAGTTGACTGACACCTTACTAGAGCTAGCTCTGTTTAGGAGGCTCTGAAGGAAGATGTGAGAGCAAAGAAGTATTAGGCTGCCTACCAAACTGAAGGTTAATAGCAACACTTCTTAAACTTCTGGGTCTTGACTCCATATGGGTTTGCAAAAACTTTGGCAACAGTAAAAGATTTCTGAATGTGCAATGACCAAAAGTTAATTAAAAATCAAATGTGTAATGAATCTGAGGTGTTTCTGGTAATGCTTGCCCATGTTGCATTGAGCAGCTTCACTGCTACCTTGGTTCTGAACACACAACATGTACACTTTGCATTGCACCTGCCATCATGCCATGCAGCACCAATGAATGATGCTGAAACATGAAAAGGAGTCATGAATGGAATAAGTTTAAGAAACCTTAGTCTACAGAACCATTGTGCTTACCTCATTGTTACATGCCTGTGAAACCTGGACATTATACTAGTACCATGCTAAGAAACTAATAGGCAGGAAGATTCTGAAGATAACCTGGCATACAAGACACTAAAGTCCTGTTTTGAGCTGAAACCTTCAAACTCTACTGCATAGAGCTAAACTTCAATGGGCTGGCTAAGTTGTTCAAATGACAAACGTAAGTTTGCCTAAAAAACTAGTTTACAGAGGACTCACACAGGGCACGTGCTCACATAGAGGTCAGAAGAAGTGATGCAAGGACATTCTCAAGGTCTCTCTGAGGAGCTTTGGAATCAATTGTGAGACATGGGAGTCCCTGGCACAGGACTGCCCAACTTGGTGTGCCTGCATAAAAGAAGACATTGTGTTATGTGAGCTAAGCAGAATTGCATTAGCTCAAAAGAAACGTGAGATACACAAGACATCTCCAGTCCAGATGTTCATATGAACTATTTGTGCCTGACCTGTGGGAGAGCTTTCCAAACCACAGTGATAAGCCACATTGGACACTGTACCTTGACCCCAATATAGTGTTATCATTTCAGTCCTCTTTTGAGCATGAAGGACAACAATCAACTAGCAAGAAGGCCATTTTATTGGCCTTACTGGATTATAGAATGCATGAAGGGGAGTGGTGTATATTAGAAGGCTAGGAAGCTAGTTTGGAGTAGTCTCTTAAGAGTTTGTATTTGACCCTTGAGATAGACAGGAGCTACTGGAGTTTATTGAGTAGGGGAGTAGCATAATCACATCTGTACTTTGGTGTGATCGCTTTGGCAACTGTGTGGAAAATGGATTGGAGAGGGAGACACTTGAGGCAGGGAGACCAATTACGAAGCTCTTGCCGTAGATGAGAAAGGGGATGGCGGGCCATTGTTAGTTGCATGAGTTGGAGAAAAGGGGATAGATGTGAGAGGTATTGTGGAAGAATAATCAATAAGACTTATAATAAGATCATAGGATCATAAATTTAGAACAGATATTACCTTAGAGATCATCTTGACCTTATCCCCCTCTTTTCATAGATGAGGTCTATAGAGGTTAAATGACTTGAACAAAGTCACCATTTATGTTTAAAAGAAATTTTTCTAATTTTAGATTATGTTTTTGTACATTATAGTCACGTCATGCCAAGAGGTCCAGGAAGTGGACCTTACAGCAATGCTGCGCCACCTGGAAATTACCAGGGAAATTTATACAGGCCAATGATAAGAGGACAAGCACAGATTCCAAAGCTTATGTCAAGTAAGTTATTACTTTTCTTATACAATTTTATTTTTAAGTGGGAGATTTTTCTTTACAAAGATAATTTTACTTTAGTAGGGACAAATTAGTACCAACAAAATTTATTAATACTAGACATGAATCTTTTTTTTCTTTTTGGAGGGCAATTAGGGTTGACTTGCCTGAGGTCACACGGCTAGTTTTCTGTGTTAAGAGTCTTAGGTCTGATTTGAACCCAGGTCCTCCTGACTCCACGGCTGGCACTCTCTTCACTGCGCCACCTAACTGCCACAGACATGAATCTTTAAGGACCTATTCTACAACTACCATTCTTGGTATTTGTAGTTTTATAATTTTAGCACTTAGTATCATACATAAAGTTACTATCGATTAAGCTTATACTCAATTTGTTTTTCTCCTTGCTTTTAAGATAAAAATCTGCTTTTGTGTTTTTAGAGGTAGCATAAGAATGTTGTTTGTATTTTCATCCATTATCAATAAAAAACTAATATAGTTGGTACATGACATCTATCAGTAATCATAGTCCTAATTTTTTTTGTTGTTTTTCAATCACTTATACCTTACTTTTTAGTGCTTTATATTTCTTTCATATGCAGAAATTGTTGATGCTAGTATAAAGAATCCAAGTTCCATTTGTACTATTCTTTGGGTTTCACATTGTGATATATTCATCAAAATGTCATTTTTAAGAAATGTCATATACATTACAATAGAAATTTGTTTTACCCCATGCCTAACAGCTATACTGTACTTTGATCTCATGTATTTTGCCTAGGCCTCCTAATATTCTTTTTTTTTTTTT